>NC_091184.1:34477479-34502479 GCF_040958095.1 Procambarus clarkii | reverse complement strand
TTTGTATTTATTTTTATTTTTAGTTATTACATTCCTGTACAGCCACTAGCACACATAGCGTTTCGGGCACGTCCTTAATCCTAATATTCCACGGAATACGACCCGCCAAATCGTTTAACAACCAGGTACCCATTTTACTGTTGGGTAAACAGAGGCTACAGTTAAGGATTGACGCCCAGTAAATCCTTCTCGGCCAGAATACGAACCCATATCAATGTGCTTGCGGAACACCAGGCGAGTGTCTTACCACCTCACCATGAGGACTTTAACTATTGGGATAATTAGTGGGATAACTGAAGGACAACATATATCATTGTTATCTCTAACTTAGCCACTGCGTTGAAAGCCCTGAACATGTTCCCGTGCTATTTACACATGTAAAGACTTATTCCTCAATAATTTCTGAAATAAAAATCTTCCTAGATGGAAGCATTAAAACCTATAAACAACACCCAAGACACCACATTGCTACTCGACAGCACCGCTCCTGTGCCAGGTGAGTTACGGGCTCACCATAGCCCGTGCTACTTGGAACTTGTTCCGAGTAGCTGAATCTATAACAACAAAAAACCTCATTGCTTTCATATCGCTACTGCAACGTACCCCTAAGTCTAGACACTACAGTACTGTAGATCTATTGAGACCAGCGCGCCCACTACATCCACTCTCCGACGAGGAGTAATGATCCTGGCCTCTCTAAGGCTTGCTCACAGTTCAACAGTGGCCAGGATAACACAAGCTATGATCACTGCCTTGGACAAGGGAGCCGGTCATAGGTCACATTTTGCCAATCATGTCAAGATAACATCAAAATAACCTGACTATCATCAGAAGAATAATCTCTCCTCGCCTATCGCTTCACAACGATGGTCTCGCATCGCGAACCACATTTTGCCACATCATAGTGACTATTGTTGACTATTTCGGTGTCCTTTACTTTCCTATACATGTTTAGCAGAGCATGGCTAGACTTGTATAATAGTGGGTTACATTTAATATTTACTCCATTCCTAATTTTTTTCTAATTGAGCTATTTATCTGTCAGTTAGGTTGTTGAAGAGTGGGGAGAGAGCCTTCCGCCTTACTACCCTAAACTCATATATCTAGTCTGCAGGAAAACATTAAAAAGTCGCGTTTGGTAGAGTGTAGGCATCATGTTGATAAATGTATAAGAGCATCATGCTGGTGAGTGTATGAGAGTGTAGCATCATGCTGGTGAGTGTATGAGAGTGTAGCATCATGCTGGTGAGTGTATGAGAGTGTAGCATCACACTGGTTTCTACAAGTGAAGGGATGATGTAGCTCGCAGTAAGGGAGGTGACGTACGGTTTTAGCTGGAACACATAGTGAATTATTTTCCATGACGACAATGGAGCCCTAAACCTACTTGTACATAAAAAATGGTAACTTAACTCTGGTTAGAAGTACAGGCGGGTCAAGACGTGTGTGTGTGTTGGTCTATCAGAGTTGAAGGTGGTATATTATCAAGCAGATAACTGTATCTTCTTTATGATACTTGCTGTTTGCTTGAAGGGTTTCTCCTCCTGATGACTGCTGTATGGTGATGTTGCAAGACGCGTCAATGTTGAGGGTTAGGCAAGATTTCAAGGTTGTTTCTTAAAAAGTTCGACGACGAAGGGCCGAATCTCGTGTTGATGTTGTCAGCTGATCGCTACTGTTTTTTGTTGATATGGACACGTTTTCTATGGTTTCTTACCCGGGAGATTTGAATTGCATGAATAGGTGAGGTGTTGTCGATTTTTTTTTTAGTGACTCCAAATTCGTGATCAATGCTTTAATTATTTGGACTTTTATATGTAGTAAGAGGTTTTTTCTCCCTTATATTTGCTCGATGCTGAAGGGAACTTTGAGGGTGAAGACTTCTTACTTGAAATTGTGAAATTGATTCTGGTACTACGATGTCTTAGGCGGTAAAGGTATCCAGTTTGATTGTTGAAATGTTCTATGTTGACTTAAAACCGGACTATCTAAAAATACTTTCAAAATAAATATATTATTCTTTGTAAGGTAATATAAACATAGCATTTATGGCACATTTATTTGTACAATGTATAAACAATAGACTTACATTCACTGCTTAAAATCTTCAGGCTACATTTGGCACCTTCCAGTGGGTTAAATTAAGCACAAGTTTTATATTTTTCTTTAAGCCAACATTCGTGTACAGAACTCTACCGCACGTAAACAACCATGCATCACTGCATGGTTGCATTATTGTTAAATTGATTCGGTATCAGCGCGTAGGGTTGTGATCACAATTCTTGAACAACAGTCCCTTTTAGACATCTTGTATCAGAGAACACCAGCGACTTCGCGTGACTTCACCCTCCTCCAGCAGCGACGGAGCCTTCAACCCTGGCCACGACGCCTCGGTAAACATTAATATCCTTTACCTGGCGCCCGCAAGCTTGGTAATGGGTGCTTGTGGACGCCCGGAGCGGCTTGAGGCTCAGGGGTGCCGGTCCCGGAAGATCCTGAAGGAGGAGGAGGAGGAGTAGAGGAAGTCGAGATCGCGAGCTTATACGATCCTTCTGGTGTACACACGCGCGGCTCAAGCGCATTTTCTCACGTATAATAATTAAAGTTTCTCTATTGGCCCCATATCGATCGGATTTCTAATCAATTTTAATGATATTTATTCAGATTTTGAGTGAACGGAGAACACCGGATTCTGTATGTTCAGCTTCGACCCAGGATTGGCTGATCATCAGGGGGGTGGGATGGTCACCAGGCTCATAGAGTGATTGGTGAGGGAACATCACACCTAGAGGCAATATATAACATACATATATATATATATATATATATATATATATATATATATATATATATATATATATATATATATATATATATATATATATATATATATATATATATATATATATATATACTCAGACAAGGTAATCTGTATGAAAACTTGAACGAATATACCATTTAAGGTTTCCAGGTTAGCTGAGCATAGTGTCCTCCCTTTGTGTCACCATCATAGGTTGTGGTATAAAGGGCACGACCTTGGTGTGAGCCGACTATTGATGGGAACCAAAGATACCGTTTAGCAGGTTCCCCCTCGTAGTGATGAGAGGAGGACCATCAGTGGACAAAACTGGTAGCCAGAGTGGATGTTTGTGGCCCATGTTGTGTACACGCGTGTGTGTGTGTGTGTGTGTGTGTGTGTGTGTGTGTGTGTGTGTGTGTGTGTGTGTGTGTGTGTGTGTGTGTGTGTGTGTGTGTGTGTGTGTGTGTGTCATGAACACCTTCCTCAGGTCCGGCAGCGTCCTGTCTCCCCAGAAGGACGCGACCGGAGGAAGAAGGTGTAAAAACTTGATATACAAAAACAAACAATATAAAAAAATATATATTTAACTTATAAATTTAAAATATTATATATTTTTTTTAACATCTTACATTAGACTTCTTTATTACAATTATGTTCATGTTCAAAATCTGATAATTTCCGAATAATTAACACAAAAGCAAGAATTACCCTTTTCAGGAAGCATAATTTGACTGAGAGATTCAACAATAATTTTCAAATGAAAAGTGTAATAATATTAATGCTTATTACATTGCTTAATCGTATTGGAAAGAACTGTGAGAAATCTCTCCACGAACAGAGAAACTGGCTACCTGCCTTGTCCTCTACACGACTCTCTAAAGAGAATCTAAGACACAGGGCATTTACAAAGTACAAAAAATGTGGTCCTAACAGCCAAATAAATATTTACAGCCAGATTATGTAACATGGTGATACACGTAAATGACCTTTTTAAAACCGGGGGAAAATACACTACATTTTGGTGCAGGAAGTACACAGTGTACAAGGCAACCCAGCAAACGTGAGGTGATTAAGGTGTCGAGTGAGTTACTCCCGGAGGATCAAACACACTCATTCCTCTCTCATTATTCACACAGCAGCATCCTTACAACAATCGCATCCTCACAACAATCACATTCTCACAACAATCGTATCCTCACAGCGATCGCATTTGCTGCTCTCGACACTCTTAACTCTCGCTCACACACACACACACATCTATGCTCGTCGTACGCCAGTACAGTAAAAGTCTGTGACGAGCCGTGATCCGCTGGCATCAGTCAGTCTCCTGCTGGAGGCTGAATCAAGAGGAACTTTCCGCCAAGATAACCCGAGATGTCCCGAAGTGACCTTGGCAAGTGGGATAAATCATTTGCACACAAACGTATTAACTTGAATATTATGAATCTTTTTTGGTAATATTAAAATGTGAAAACGTTACAAAAATGGTAACGTTTATAACTGGGGCTCTTCTAGCTTTGTATTGGTGGTCATGAAACATTTAGTGATTAAAACACATAAGAATATTACTGAATTTAGAAATGCATTAGATCAGGAATGATACAGGAAATTATAGCTGTTGTTTTGAAAACTACGAGAGTTTCATTTAATTTAAATTGCGGTTTATGTATATACATATTATATAGGAAGGTCCTATGTAAGCTGGCATATGTCGTGAGAAACAACATCCAGCGTTCCATCACAGCTTCCTCGGCCGAGAGCAGCGTCTCGAGGATGCCAGAGAATCCACACTTCATTTTTTATTTATATACAAAAATCACAATGTCTTAGTAAGTGAGGAGACTGACGTGTAACCCAAAGAAAGTGCAGTCCTCATCGGCTCATTTTCCTAATCATAGAGCTATTATTACGAGCCTTGAAGAGCACTTCCCCCGGGAGGTCAGTGACTGTTTACCTTAAGTCTTGCTTGGAGCGTAGAGCCCCGCGTAGCTCTAAAAAGAGATGTGCACAGGTAGTAGGGCGAAGGAGGGGGGAGGAGGGGATACAAACATATAAATATTACTTCAAAATACTTTATACAGTTCTATGAGGCGTTTTTTTTATTTATTGTTTAAACCTAAAATGTTAAGTGTAGATGATAAAGGGGTATTTATCTTTAATTATCACATATAGGGCAGCAGCGTGATCGCTCCAGCGTTCACTTATCGAGCGTGGTCGGTGGTTGTGGTGGATAGTGCTCACCTGACCGCTATCGACTGATGACTGGTCACCTGACCACTCTAGTCATCGGTGCGTGTGTTGAGAACGTGATCAGAAGTGTCCAGAGAGTTATTGTCTGTTTCCTGATTGTTAAGTCTTGAGGTAAGAGTAATGGTCGAGGGGCAAGAGCTGTGTCTGGTTCATGCGCCAGACCTGCCACACCTTCTCTGGACTGTTCACTGGGTGTTCCAACTGTTCACGACGTGTCCGGATTGTTCACCTGTGTATTCTAATCGTTGTTCTGCACTGTTCAGGGATTGTCCAGACTACTCAAGAGTCTCTCAGAAACGTTTCGGAGCTTCTCCAAACTTTTCAGCGTACGTCTGTAATGTGCTGTGGAAACTTAGTTTGCCACAAATCAAACGTTTAAGCCACGTTTGGGAAACCCATGTCATCAGTTATTGCAAAATTATAGAATCGTTGACATTGCGGAATACAAGATCAAACAATAATATTGATCCGATTTTTGTTTGGAATTTGGTATCAAATCCACATGTGGATACTTTTTAGTAATATTAATAATAAATATGAATAACATGTATTCAAATATATAATTTTCTTAATGAGTTTATGTCCGAGCCGAACGCTTGAAGTGACAGGTTCAACAATTAGATGCGTGTCTGTCAAGTTGCAATGTCGGTCTAGACCATGGTGGTCCATTGTGTCGGTCTAGACCATGGTGGCCCATTGCTGTCGGCCTAGACCATGGTGGCCCATTGCTGTCGGTCTAGATCATGGAGGTGCATTGCTGTCGGTCTAGACCATGGTGGTCCATTGCTGTCGGTCTAGACCATGGTGGTGCATTGCTGTCGGTCTAGACCATGGTGGCCCATTGCTGTCGGTCTAGATCATGGTGGTGCATTGCTGTCGGTCTAGACCATGGTGGTGCATTGCTGTCGGTCTAGACCATGGTGGTCCATTGCTGTCGGTCTAGACCATGGTGGTCCATTGCTGTCGGTCTAGACCATGGTGGTCCATTGCTGTCGGTCTTGACCTCACGATGGCATTTATTTTGGTGAATAATAATCAAACATTAACAATTTATTTAACATTTGTTTTATCTGAAAGTTCTCAAAAGGCTTCAGTGATGATGAATTAGTGAACTTTTTTTGGTTTCCAGAAGATGACATTGGCTTCTTCCCAACGACCTCAAGTCAGTGGGGATAATAGTGGCCGGAAAGGTTTTATTGATGATGTCCGTTGGTTCCAAGGACCGGTCTGTGTACTGCAGGTGGCCGTTATGAAAGAGGTGCAGTATCCGGCAAGGGCAAGATGAGGTTCGTGGTTTGGGAAGAGATGAAAGGAATAAATGAGAATAGGTGTGAGGATAGTTACCATTAAACGATAGTTCTATCGTAGTAGGAAAACATATATGTATATATATATATATATATGACTTTTTCCATATAAAAATTATTACTTTGTATGAACAGGGCGAGTGTATCGAAGTAACGATTATCCATGAGTGGATGTGTTATGAAGATGGAAGTGCATTTTGAGGTGATGAATGAAGAGTACGAAGAGTTGAAGCCCAGGATATGACGGCGGGCGTGACCCAGACTGGGTCACGCGTCGCTCTGTCTGTGGTCTCTCGTCCAGAGCCTCCGAGCGAGAGTCGACAACTCCCTGACGAAGAACCACTTCGCATCTCGGTGCGTGCGATGAGGTGCCAGGCACTATAGCGCGTAGAGAAGGAAGATCGTCTTCATCTACTTCTTCCGGGGGAATGAGATCCTAGATGTTGCCGAACGGTTGTTCACGGGTACTCCCTGTGGATACTGGCCTCCTTCAGGATATGAGAGCTCCTAGGGGGCGTGGTGGCTGACGAGAGGCGCTGAGATCTGAACACTGTGTTTTGCAGTGTTCTCTTCCACTTGTCCTGAGTGTCTCTCAGCTTCAGTAGCCACGTTTGCTGGCGGAGAGCAGAGACAGATGAGTTAAAGTGACGCAAAACTGTAATCTAAAATGTCATTCCCCTTATTTGTATAATTACTAATGTGTTGGTTATCATATGGGGATTAGTTATATACATACAAATACAACCCTAACCACGAAATTAAAATTATTTTGATTAGTGCATGCAAATGTTCAGTGATCTAGCAAATCGAGAACTAAAACTTGCATGTGATTCTGTAGACGAACACAAGACCCTGAGGAAATCTGTATTTCTCCAAACTGAAACGTGCAATTGGAGGTTCAAAATGGAATATTGACATATAGTTTCACTTGTTTACCTCTTTGGTACGTGCCTTACCAAGCATCCTGGCGCTATACTATCCATTTTGGGACGGTGTCATGGGACGGAACTTGAGTTTACCTTTACCTACTGTGTGTGTGTTCGAGGGGAAACGTCATGAACCAACAGCCACACCTACCTTGATCTGTTCCGTCTGCGCCTGGAAGGTGTACACGGCGACGATCTGCTGGAAGCGGTTCAGGTTCACCAGGACGAAGGCAGCTTCCAGCTTGGAGGCCGCCGATTCGTGGGGTGTGACATCGTGGATGAAGAAGCGGTCCAGAGAGAGAGGCTGCTTGTAGACAATGTAGCGAAGGGCAGAGTCGCTCCCCGTCGATCCCCGGGAACACGAACTCGGCCAGTTCTCCGTCAGCGACGATTTCTGTAGACGGTGGAAGCGGTTGAGACCGTTTTGTCATGTCATATATCCTACTCTCTTGAACAATTTCTGGTGGTATACCCGTATAGCTGTTTCCTGGTGTACAGCTTTCTCTATCAGGCTTTCTTTATCAGTTTTCTCTATCAGCTTTTTTCTACCTAATTTATGCCATCAAGGTGACAAATATTAGGACAAAACTACTTTGTATATAGTTCTGTATTTGTTTCCAAAACTGAAACTGTAAGAACAGCAGCTTTCTCTACGACACCTGTCCACCTCCTCTACGACACCTGTCTTGCCCTCACTGTCACCTCCTCTACGACACCTGTCTTACCCTCACTGTCACCTCCTCTACGACACCTGTCATGCCCCCTCACTGTCACCTCCTCTACGACACCTGTCTTGCCCTGACTGTCACCTCCTCTACGACACCTGTCTTACCCTCACTGTCACCTCTACGACACCTGTCTTGCTCTCACTGTCACCTCCTCTACGACACCTGTCTTACCCTCACTGTCACCTCCTCTACGACACATGTCTTACCCTCACTGTCACCTCTACGACACCTGTCTTACCCTCACTGTCACCTCTACGACACCTGTCTTGCCCCCTCACTGTCACCTCCTCTACGACACCTGTCTTGCCCCCTCACTGTCACCTCTACGACACCTGTCTTGCTCTCACTGTCACCTCTACGACACCTGTCTTACCCTCACTGTCACCTCTACGACACCTGTCTTGCTCTCACTGTCACCTCTACGACACCTGTCTTGCTCTCACTGTCACCTCTACGACACCTGTCTTGCCCCACACTGCCCCCCCCTTCCCCAACGACCCCCTCGCTCGCCCTTGTCAACACTGCTTAATTTACCCGTTAACCTCCATTTTATTTTTAATTAGTTTTTTCTGTACAAACTCTCAAAGTACCTTTTTATGGAGTCCCTTCTTCCTGCGGGTGATGAGGAGCATGTCGTCGAAGAGGATGACGTACATCTCCTGGGGCTTGTTGTGGTCCAGCATGTGCAAGGAGCCCTCCAAGATGATCTGTCGTCGCGGCGACACGATCAGTCGTTCACAAGGCTGCCGCGAGATGGCTCCCTGACGCGCGGGAAAAAATGGAGGGAAACAATGACGCAGTGAAGTTGTGGCGGGATAAACTCGCGGGGAATAATGGTAGACAACAGATAGTTGTTTATGTAATAAAGATATATTTATTTTATCAGACAGGAATCATATTAACTCCTTAATATGTTTTCGGGAGAATAAATGTTTTTATCTCTTAAAGGAATTATTTCAATTAACAAGCGGGTAGGGAGAGAGAGAGAGAGAGAGAGAGAGCGAGAGACAGAGATCCTATTTATGTCCACCCAAACTCTCACTCTATGTCTAAGCTACGCACGAAACAAGCCAGCAGCTCACCTTCAGGAACTCTGGGATGTAGACCTTAGGGTCTAGCTCCGTCACAGGGGGCCAGACAATGTTCCTCTGGATCTCAAGAAGACGCTCGAAGTTCTTGAGCCACTTCATCTTGTCGTCCAGCTCTCCTGTAGTAGAAGAAGTTCATTTTAGAGTGTATAACTAAATTTCCTGTATGTTTTAGTTATCTTGTTATATCTAAATTATGCGCGAAAGAGTCAATAACAATTCTACTGCAGATAAGAGATAAGATGTACAAACACACACACACACACACACACACACACACACACACACACACACACACACCCACACACACACACACACACACACACACACACATTAGGTGAGTACACACACACACACACACACCCACACACACACACACACACACACACACACACCCACACACACACACACACACACACACACACACATTAGGTGAGTACACACACACACACACACACACACACACTATTAGGTGAGTACACACACACACACACACACACACACACACACACACACACACACACACACACACCCCCACACACACACACACACACACACACACACACACACACACACACGACTCGGGCACCGCCGGATACTCCCATCCAGTGTGTGTGTGTGTGTATATGTTGTATATGTGTATTCTTGTTGTGTGTATTCCCTTGTGTGCGTAAGTAAAGGAAGTATGTTTGTGTGTCTTGTACCCGTCCATGCAAGTATTTTGTGTGTGTGTGTGTATACCGCATGTGTGTGTATATACCGCATGTGTGTGTGTATACCTCATGTATGTGCTTTGTATAATCACCTAGAGATAAGAGGACCGCGAGTCGCCTCCCCTCGCGGTGGACCTGTTATGGTGATAAACCTGACTGTGATGTCCTCTATCTCTGGCGTGCACGTCATCCTGGCTTAGCTGGCTTGTTATATCTCTATCTTTATACACTAGCTTGGTTTCTATCTTATTTATATCTCTATATATCTATATATTTACATATCTTTATCTTTTTGGATCTTTATCTTGAGTGGTTACCCCCCAAGTAATTCGACAATCCACACTTAATCCTTCACATTTGATCATCTACATCTGACTATTCACACTATGCCATTCATACCTGCTGTCCATCCACATCTGACTATCCACACCTGGTAACTACCCTCACCGGTAGACTACTCCTGGTGATGGTTAGAATGACCTCGCAGATAGAAGACTATCAGGGGAAAACAATAGGACGATAACTAAACAATGGAGTCGCAGCTACACACACACACACACACACCCACACACACACACACACGCAGGGCCGTAGCACCGCTCAGTTCAGTGCCAACTTGAGGCGATCACGACCACTCAAACTACCACCACCACCACTGGCACCACCAACAACACTACTACTATCACTTCAACTACCACAACAACAACTACTACTACTACCACCACTATTGCCATCTGGATCGTCAATTTTGCCAGCACCGGATACTTGCCACAAGGTAAACGTTGACACATGGGGTTGTGAGTATCGTTATGTGTCATGTGTGGTTCCTAGTGATTGACACCATGTGTCATGTCTCGTCCCATGTGACTGACAGTGGGTAGGGATGACCCTCCTTCTCCACAACCTCCAAGAGCCCACTGACATGGCTGGTATTAACAGTATTCTCTGCTCGCAAGCCTCTCCAAGACTACAACTTCTTAGTTGTAGTCTCCACAAACTTGAAAGTTTGTGGAGGTTTTCTACAACTTCCAAGTTGTTTTTTTCCCTCTTAGCCAAGAGCGTTAAGCTTTACATGTACATTTACTGGAGTGGTAAATAGGAAGCTTAGGTACGGTGTTTCGTTTTGTTTAACGCGAGTGTCTTAGTTCATTGTTGTGTGTGTGTGTGTGTGTGTGTGTGTGTGTGTGTGTGTGTGTGTGTGTGTGTGTGTGTGTGTGTGTGTGTGTGTGTGTGTGTGTGTGTGTGTGTGTGTGTGTGTGTGTGTGTGTGTGTGTGTGTGTGTGTGTGTGTGTGTGTGTGTGTGTGTGTGTGTGTGTGTGTGTGTGTGTGTGTGTGTAAACACTGCAGCATAAGGGGTCGTGTGCTTTCACATTCCAGCTGGTTTTATTCATGTCTGAGGAAGGGAGGATGGTGCCCCGTGTCACATGCGGTTGGTTTGTTGTGTTGCAGGAACAGATGGCTGAGGTCCGGCTGGAGTGCGGGGTGTGCCGGCAGAGATACGCCGCCAAGGGGGACCTGTGTCCTCGAACTCTCTTCTGCGGCCATACCTTCTGCACGCGCTGCCTGGACCGCGCCATCACCAGCGGGAGTCGTCGGTGTCTCTCCTGCAGCCGACCCTTCATCGCCCTCTCCGCCTCCCAGCTGCTCACAGACTTCTCCATTCTGAAGCGAGTCTCTTCCAGAAAAGACGATGCGGCATCTTCTAAGACTCCAGGAACTTCATTTTACAATTCAAGTCTTGGGAACTCTTTTAAACCATCGTCCGGTTTGCGTTCCATTGGTACTTCGAGTTATGGCTCGAAACTTCCTACTTCTGTTTCATCTTCATCTAGTTTACAAGCTGCTAGAACTTTAAGCCAAGATGACTCAAAGCCTATGAAAGCTGCTTCACCGTCAACCAGTTTTGAGACCCTTAGTACTTCAAATCACACGTCGAGGCTTCGGAATGATGTCTCGTCGCCATCGAGTGAACAGTCTCTTGACACATCTAGCTACAAGTTGAAAACTTTGAACACTGATTCAACGCCGTCAAGTCTCCAGACGGACAGTCCGAAATCTGCATCACGTGGAATAGGGAAGCCGTCATCACTGCCTCTCATAGGAACAACTTCCCTAACCTATACCAGTCTGACTCCAAGAGTGTCTTCAGCGCCTGCTACTCCCAGATCACTGTATGGCGCCTCAGAGCCACAGTTAAACTCCCCATCCATTCAAAAAGTGGTAACCGTACCTGATGATAAAATTCATACAGATGAAGCTGACTCTCCTCGCTCATCTACCTTACAAAGTACAAGCACTGAAGACCTGCCAACAAGTCGGCCACAAACACCACTTACTTACAAGTTTCCGACCATAAGAACCCGACTCACTATAGGAAGTCAGGGTTCTAGACTCTATCGATTGCCATCTTTAGAGTCTGACAGTACCGACGCAGTGCAAAACGAGTCGCCTGTCGTTGGCCTTCACGATAAACTGAAGAAATCCAGTTCTCTACCTGTCACTGCATTGGAGATGCCTTCCACTCGCGAGTTGGCGACAGCTACGGAGCATAGTACTGTTGCTTCCCTTAGTAACATAAAGGCCAACCCAAGTGTACTAAGCTCAGTGTATAAGTCTAGAGGAAGAAGTGCAGCTCAGTTGCCCCTGACGAGCACAGTGTCGAGGATTGCCAATCAGGACCAGAGTCTGGCTGACTCTAAAATCAATGATCACCCAGATATGGCAATCAATGGCCCTGTGTCTCTACCACCAACTGGCTCTGCATCACTCCTCAGGTCAGTTTCAACCCCATCTAAATTCGACACAGGGCTTCAAAATATTAGTAAAGATAAACAGGCACAACAGACAGAAGCTGGTATAAACACCTATCGTCGAGAACTGGGTTCAGATATTTCGGTTCTAAGAAACACAAATAACGGCAAAGTAGAAGACAGAGGGCAAGCTTCCAGTACTCCAAGCCACGTCCTGGACATGTGTCGTTCCATAACACACAAATCTCGAAAACAGACAAGTAATGAGGCGGCCTCCAGCCTCGCCGGTGCTACTAAGTCGTCCCCTGACACTCGGACAAAGAACCCTGAAACACTGTTTACATCCCAGTCAAACTACCTAAAGAGCGCGTCTTCGTCAGCTCAGCTAAGAAGTTCCAATTCAGTGCTGACGAACATTCAGACACAGACGGTCAACAGTGATAATGATAAAGAGAAAGACACCGAGTCAAGCACTCTGATGAAGCATCCAACTGTACCGTTTCACAATCCAGTGGAGACTTATTTGTCGTCTGCAATAAGAATGCAGAAAACTACAGGCACTAAGGGGCAAAGTTCTGATGGCATTAGCTCAGATAAAGAAGCTTTCCAACAGGAAGCTGCAGATGCAGTACATCATACTGAAGCAGGCAAGCACCTCAACACCCCAAGTCATACTGAAGATGAATCTCCTAGAGCCGATCTCTCGCTAGCAACCAATGCAGAAGAGTTTACATCGTCAGAGACTGGACCAGCAAGACGCAGTAACCGAGAGCGGCAACTGTCACGTAGTATGTCAACAGGATCTGAAAAACTTGATGAATCAGGAACGAGAACAAGGCCAGCTGCTTCACGGCACGTCGGGAAGATAGCCCGATCTTCTTCACTCAGTGCTCGAATCCTGGCTCGATCAAGTTTCGTCTCCGAAACCATCAATGAGGGCGACGAAATCTCGACATTAAGCCGGCGGTCAACCGGGGAAATATCTGATGATCGTGATAGCGCAGTTAACAAACTCAACTCGAAATCATCGAACTCTCCACAAACTTCTTTAAGAGCTCGTTTGTTATCACGGACAAGTTATCTATCTAGGACGATGGATGAGGAAGAGAACTCCATCACATACCAACGACCAGGCAAGGACAGCATTGAGGACTCTGAGAAGGTCTCGAACTCATCCGACTTGTATACAAAAGCTAGAAAATCACACATGGAAATACAAAAAACAGAGTGTGAAAATGACTATTCTATCAGCAGACAGATTAATACCCCGAGCCATTCTATCGCTCAGGGTAAGACAGTTGAAGACCAAAAAGGATCCCTTGTCTCACAATCGCATGAAATTCTAATGCGGATCAATAGTCACAGAACGAGTGAAGCTGAGTGTGTTGACCCAGATTGTTCGGATATGGCCTCAGATCCTCTGGCCTTAAAGCCGACCTTGCCCACCTCTCCTCCACCGGGCGCTGACGATGTACTTTATACTGATGGTACGCTTCGAGCCGCTACCACAAGCCACTCAACAGGCTCTGGCACAAGGCCGGAGCGGCCTGACCACAAGACACGGGAGGTTCACTCAACGCCGTACGAGAGTGTCTTGAGTAACAGACGAACACCTTCAAATGCCAACCGACTGGGCCGTGGTACATACTCGCGAATCACCAGTACAGATAAGCTGCTTGCTGAACTGCATGTTGGAAGCGTGCCAAGCATCCAGAGTGAGGATGGTGATGATGAAGACACAGAGGAAGATGGAACACCACACAGACACGAAGCAAAGACTCAGGAGCCAACAGAAAATCCCCAGAAAGGCGCAAACCAGCGTGCAAGCAGCGCCCAACATGAAGTCAAACTTGAGTCAGTTAAAGCTGATGGATCTAAATTAGTCAGAGGAAGGAGAGAGCATGCCACTAATGAACAAAGGGATGACCAGGCTGCGGTTCAAAGGGACAATTTTGATGATCCC
Source organism: Procambarus clarkii (assembly GCF_040958095.1). NCBI lineage: Eukaryota > Metazoa > Arthropoda > Malacostraca > Decapoda > Cambaridae > Procambarus > Procambarus clarkii. The sequence continues at coordinate 34,487,954 of NC_091184.1, read as the reverse complement.
GGTATTTGTCCAGCTCCAAGTGCTGGACGCCACGAGGTTACAGGCAGTGACTCAAATGCAAAACGGGACAATACAATAGTAACTGACAGGATTCAGAAAAATCGTTCACGTCCAATGGCTAAGGATAGCGTTCAAGATATATGGCGTGCCAGGAATGCCAGATTAAGATACTCCTTGACGTCGAGATCAAAACAAAATGACAGCACTACTGACGAAGCCTCGGAAGTAGAGGCAGGCGGCAACGTAGATGAGAACCACCATCGGCCCAGCCACCAGCTGCACAAGACTACCAAAGTTACCTCATCCCCGTCAGACTTAAGAACAGACCCTCCCAATCTTAATGGGTTATCCCAGTTAAGGAATATTGAGTCATATGATGATAGTGATGATAGTGTGCTGCCTGCTGGCGAGCAACAAAGTGCACTCAGACGTGAGATCAAAAAAACATACATGTCTGAATGCTCTAAGCAGTTTCCTAACCTTGAAGATCCTAAAGTGACTCTCGCAAGTCCAAGTGGTACGGGTAGCTACATTCCATTTATAGCTTCTGGTATGGAGGGCAAGACTTCGTCAGACACAACCAGGCCTGGACATACTAAAGAACACAAGGGGAAAAGACATAACCCAACACCGACAAATGGCAGCAGCAAAGAGTCAGCTTTGTTGCAGATTTCTGGCTCTGATACCGACGAAGTAGATGGCCCTCGCACAGAGCCAGTGCCCAGTAGTTCTTTCCCCACGGGGAAGAATTCCCCTCGTGAGACTATTTTAGGCAGAGTACCGTCTGGATCACCATTATCCAACACCCAGGAGGTGTCAGCGATACCTCGCACACCACCTGATGGAAGCTATAGGGCAAACTATATTGATTCAGGGGAAAGATTAGTCATAGCAGATAATCCCAATAGTGCAACCTTCATTGGTCATCATCTTGACTCGAAGAATGACACAGTGCCCGGAGAAATTTATAGCGTACATGAAGCCCGTCGTGGCGTGAGCGTGTGTGGCATCCACGGCTCTCTGCTGCACGTGTACTGCAAGAGGTGTGAGGAGTGGGCGTGCGACGGGTGTCTGGGTCTTAGGCACCAGCAGCCTCCCCGGGGACAATGCCAAATTATCTCCGCACCGGATGCCGTCATGCACATGAAGATGTCACACACAGAGTTCTTGAGCTCGAACGCTGAGACACTGGAGCACTTCAGGGAGGAACTGGGGAAGTTGGTGACCGAGTGTGACAACAGCATCAAGGAACACGAGGCCAACGTGAAGCATCTGGAGATGCAGCTACGAGAGGAAGTCACGTTGCTCAGAAGCATTGAGTCCATGAAGAGCCTCGCACAGCAGAAACTGAAGAAGATCGACTACTGGGAGGACCTGCTTGGCCAAAATGCTTCCCGCATCAGACAGTCCTCGTCCTCAGAGGAGATACAGAGTGCAGTCTTCATCAACAGGTCTACCATCTTGACCAACATCATTGAAGGTGTCTCCATCCCAGAGTTAACCATAGATAGCTTTTAGCTCTTCTCAAACGAGTTAAAATTTCACGACTACAAAATGCCTTTACGTGAAATAAATGACTTTGTAACCTGTGTTATCATACTGATTTATTCTCAATTAATTCTATAGTGCTACGAGTCTAAATTATATTGTAACATTACCTAATATAATCGATATATTAAATAAATGTTGGAGAAAGTGGAAACATATCAGGAATGTTTAGTGATTTATCGCTGTGTTAATAATGCAAAATAACTTCAGGGGCTCATATTCATTATAATTTATATAATGTTAAAATCTTCTGTAATCCGAGATATCAATGCTATATGTGTGTATATGTGTGCAAATATTAAAACCCTCATATTATATTATATTATATATATATTGTAGACATATGTTATTAAATATGACAGAAACTGTTAGATCAATGATTCTCACACGAATCTTGTCCATATTTATATTCCTCATTTGAGAAAGAAGTTGACAAATTAACTCTCCAAAGTTCGTTTTACAGTATGATATGGCCTGACGATTAGATAGAGGTTTCGTTGATCATGGCAACATTTACAAAGGCAGAGGTGAAGTGGATTCAAATTATTTGGAATAATGGAATATATAACCAATAGGATGAAGTGCAGTAAGGTATCACATTGGCCAAAAGACCTTTTGCAGCTATCTTATTTCCTATGTGGGCAGAGACAGTGTGTGCTGGATATTTTATCGTCGTCTTGAAGATGGTAGAGTGTACCCGAGTGTAAGCTGGTTCTTAACGGTTGGTGGAGGTTGCTTGATATGTTGTGTTTTGCCCATGTCTAATCTTCTATCGTATTTGTCAGTTATTTCAGTGTTGTTGGTTAGGATATATCTGGCGATGCTCCGACTGTGAGTAAAGATTAGATTTTATTTAATGGAACCTTCTTGTTTGTGCATTGTCAGGCGCAAAGAAAGAGATGTTATTGTCTTGCCTATACACTCAGTACATTGAGACTGACAGTCCCCAAGTGGGCGTGTGAAATCACAGACGACCTTCGTCTCTTTCAAGACGTTGCTCTTGTGTCGGGAGAGAGTTCTTCAGGAGCAAGTTTGTAGTGTTCTTGCTCTTGCAGTGGGTTGTTAACTCTTATCTTCTGGTTGGTGTCTGGGGGTCACGTGTCTATTAATGAAGTCTTCCAGGGCCTTCTCAAGGGAGGAGGTCTGATCGACGACCGGGCCGCGGGGACGCTAAGCCCCGGAAGCACCTCAAGGTTGCCTTACTCTGCTGAGTTCCCCGTTAATCAACTTCTAACTGGAGCTGCGTGTGTGAGTGTGGTTGATACAGGCGTCAATAAGAATTCACTTTGCCTCCCAATCATTTGGGCTGGACGGTAGAGCGACGGTCTCGCTTCATGCAGGTCCGCGTTCAATCCCCGACCGCCCTAGTGGCTGGGCATCATTCCTTCTCTCCCCCCCCCCCCGTCCCATGTCCTTATCCTGATCCCTTCCAAGTGCTATATAGTCGTAATGGTTTGGCACTTCCCTTGATAATTCCCTTCCCTCTAGGCTCGCTTTCCCTTCTGTCTCTTTCCTTACTAAAAAAAATCCATTTGCTATTAGGCTACTTGCAGTTTTCTTTTCTTTATTTTTACTTTTTATTTGCCTAACTTTTATCCTTCTTTCTATTCTTCATACTTTCTCACTGTTTTATTTCTAACATTTCCTTTACTGTTCCTGTATCTCTTTATTCTTATCTTTACTCTTTTTTTTTTTTTACCTTTTTTCTTATTCTTTAATTTCATCTTATTCTTACCTTACACCCTATTTTTTCTTTCATCGTATTCTTACCTTTAATCTTATTATCTTCATCTTTCTCTGTCATTCATCTCACCTTTCTTCCCTCATATTGTTTATCTCTTCCACTCTCTCTCTCTCTCTCTCTTACACAACTTCATAATGGTCCACGACGGACCCAAACGTCGTCGTTTCCTAATTTTCTGATATGTGGTTTGGATTTCAAACAAGGAGTGTTTGTCGTGTAAAACAAACAAGGAGTGTTTGTCGTGTAAAACAAACAAGGAGTGTTTGTCGTGTAAAACAAACAAGGAGTGTTTGTCGTGTAAAACAAACAAGGAGTGTTTGTCGTGTAAAACAAACAAGGAGTGTTTGTCGTGTAAAACAAACAAGGAGTGTTTGTCGTGAATGATAAGCAAGAACAAAGGGAGGGGCTTTTTTTTGTTATCTACAAGCTATTGTTTCCATAACAGTTAATTAACGGGTGTTGTGGCTCCCATTGGCGACTAACGTATGGTGGTATTTATGATATTATATGTGTGTAAGTGTGTGTGTGTGTGTGTGTGTGTGTGTGTGTGTGTGTGTGTGTGTGTGTGTGTGTGTGTGTGTGTGTGTGTGTGTGTGTGTGTGTGTAAGTGTGTGTGTGTGTGTGTGTGTACTCACCTATTTGTGCATGCAGGGGGTTGAGCTTTGGCTCTTTGGTCCCGCCTCTCAACTGTCAATCAACTGGTGTACAGATTCCTGAGCCTACTGGGCAATCTGTGGGGAATCTGGGGAATCTGGGGAATCTACTGTGTGTGTGTGTGTGTGTGTGTGTGTCTGTCTGTGTGTGTGTGTGTGTGTGTGTAAGTAACTGTATGGCAGAACACTGCCATACAGTTAGTGTACCGGTGCTTTTACTCATTCCGCCGCTCTAATGGTGTGCTAAACTTGCTCTTGAGAATTGAGGTGGCTTCCACGACTTGCGCTTCAAAACGAATATTTCTTTACGCTTCTCAATACATTTGTAAGTTTATAACTGTATCCTCTCGTCCTGCCTTACCTCATCTGGAAACACAATTTCTTTCTTCATATGATGTCTTACTCTTGGTATCTTACACGTTGCGATCATATCTACTCAGGCTCTTCTTTCTTCTAGTAGGCTTAGATGTAGTTCTCGTAAGAGGCCATTACCCACTTTTCCTATCTCTGGTATCTTATTTTGCCCTACCATGAACAAGCCAATTTCTTCAGTTCCGTTATGAACTTTATTTGACCGCGATAGACACAACAGCAAAACTGGAGAGTTGTTCATTTTTATTATTTGGCTCAGAAACATAAACTACACTAAAATATAAAGTTACATCACTAAAAAAAATTAAATAAAAGTTAACGTTCAGGATTTATGAAGCTACTTTTTTTTTATGGAAATTGAAATTGTGAAAACTAAGCAGTTACTCAGCCAACCCCGACAGTTATTACCTCAGTTTGACCAAATGTTCACAAAATGCAAAGACAAACAGGCTTTATACACTATCTATACACTACCTAAGTATACAAAACACTAAACAAATATTAAAAAAAAATCCCCAGTGAGATATAATAAATTTGCAGGCGATGAGTCACAATAACGTGGCTGAAATATGCTGACCAGATCACACACTAGAAGGTGAAGGGACGACGACGTTTCGGTCCGTCCTGGACCATTCTCAAGTCGACTTAAGAATGGTAATTATAAATATGAAAACATGTTCACAAGTAAATGTTCAAAAAGTTCAAAATTATGTCCAAAAAGATGGCAATAAGAAGAAAGGCAAAGCAGAAATAGGGAAGCAGAACAACAGAAAATGGGGTGGCAGAACAACAGAAAATGGGGTGGCAGAACAACAGGAAATGGGGTGGCAGAACAACAGGAAACAGGCTGGCAGAACAACAGGAAACAGGCTGGCAGAACAACAGGAAATGGGGTGGCAGAACAACAGGAAACATGCTGGCAGAACAACAGGAAATGGGGTGGCAGAACAACAGGAAATAGGGTGGCAGAACAACAATAAAATAAGATAGCAGAACAACAGGAAACATGCTGGCAGAACAACAGGAAATGGGGTGGCAGAACAACAGGAAATAGGCTGGCAGAACAACAGGAAATAGGCTGGCAGAACAACAGGAAATAGGCTGGCAGAACAACAGGAAATAGGCTGGCAGAACAACAGAAAATAGGGTAGGAGAACAACAGAAAATAGGGTAGCAGAACAACAGGAAATTGGGGAAACAGAACAACAGGAAATAGGATAGCTGAGCAACAGGAAATAAAGCAACAGAACAAAAGGAAACAGGATAGCAGAAGAACAGGAAATAATATATCAGATCAACGGGAAAACTGGAAAGCAGAACAACAGGAAACAGAGAACAACGGTTAAACATAGAACAACGATTTACAGAGAACAACAGGCAATAGAAAACACTAGGTAACAGAAAACAACAGGTAACATAGGAGAACAGGTAACAGAGAATAACAGATAACAGTAAATAACAGGTATATGTGAACAACAAGTAATAAGAAATAATAATTGAGAAAGAACAGCAGGTGATAGAGAAGAACACGTAAGAGAGAACGACAGAGAACAATGGGAAACAATGAACAATAGGTAACAGTGAACAATAGGTAACAGTGAACAATAGGTAACAGTGAACAATAGGTAACAGTGAACAATAGGCAACAGTGAACAAGAGGCAACAGTGAACAAGAGGCAACAGTGAACAAGAGGTAACAGAGAACAGCAGGTAAGAGTGAACAAGAGGTAACAGTGAACAAGAGGTAACAGTGAACAAGAGGCAACAGTGAACAAGAGGTAACAGAGAACAGCAGGTAAGAGTGAACAAGAGGTAACAGTGAACAAGAGGTAACAGTGAACAAGAGGCAACAGTGAACAAGAGGTAACAGAGAACAGCAGGTAAGAGTGAACAAGAGGTAAGAGTGAACAAGAGGTAACAGTGAACAAGAGGCAACAGTGAACAATAGGTAACAGTGAACAAGAGGCAACAGTGAACAATAGGTAACAGTGAACAAGAGGCAACAGTGAACAAGAGGCAACAGTGAACAAGAGGTAACAGTGAACAAGAGGTAACAGTGAACAAGAGGCAACAGTGAACAAGAGGTAACAGTGAACAAGAGGTAACAGTGAACAAGAGGTAACAGTGAACAAGAGGTAACAGTGAACAAGAGGTAACAGTGAACAAGAGGCAACAGTGAACAAGAGGTAACAGTGAACAAGAGGTAACAGTGAACAAGAGGCAACAGTGAACAAGAGGTAACAGTGAACAAGAGGTAACAGTGAACAAGAGGTAACAGTGAACAAGAGGTAACAGTGAACAAGAGGTAACAGTGAACAAGAGGCAACAGTGAACAAGAGGTAACAGTGAACAAGAGGTAACAGTGAACAAGAGGTAACAGTGAACAAGAGGTAACAGTGAACAATAGGTAACAGTGAACAATAGGTAACAGTGAACAAGAGGTAACAGTGAACAAGAGGCAACAGTGAACAAGAGGTAACAGTGAACAAGAGGCAACAGTGAACAAGAGGTAACAGTGAACAATAGGCAACAGTGAACAAGAGGCAACAGTGAACAATAGGCAACAGTGAACAAGAGGCAACAGTGAACAAGAGGCAACAGTGAACAAGAGGCAACAGTGAACAATAGGCAACAGTGAACAATAGGCAACAGTGAACAAGAGGTAACAGTGAACAATAGGTAACAGTGAACAATAGGTAACAGTGAACAAGAGGCAACAGTGAACAAGAGGTAACAGTGAACAAGAGGTAACAGTGAACAAGAGGCAACAGTGAACAAGAGGTAACAGTGAACAAGAGGTAACAGTGAACAAGAGGTAACAGTGAACAAGAGGTAACAGTGAACAAGAGGTAACAGTGAACAATAGGTAACAGTGAACAATAGGTAACAGTGAACAAGAGGCAACAGTGAACAAGAGGTAACAGTGAACAATAGGCAACAGTGAACAAGAGGCAACAGTGAACAAGAGGCAACAGTGAACAAGAGGCAACAGTGAACAATAGGCAACAGTGAACAATAGGCAACAGTGAACAAGAGGTAACAGTGAACAATAGGTAACAGTGAACAATAGGTAACAGAGAACAGCAGGTAAGAGTGAACAATCTAGTATACTTGTTCATGGAGTGCTCATTTCCTTCAGTAATCTTCCGGTCGATATAAGCAGCAACAGAAGAACAGGATAACAGGGCAAGACAGAACCATTTCAACAGAACAAGGGTTTGCAACAGAGGAAGATTTGGGATAGATGTGGAAAAAAGATGTCCATAGATTAGACGATATCTCTATCAGGTCAAGGTGTACACTATGTACTCAGTGAGTGTAGACAGGTCCACTAGTACTCACTGAGTGTACACAGGTCCACCTAGTACTCACTGAGAGTGTACACAGGTCCACCAGTACTCACTGAGAGAGTGCTCTTCGGCTTCAATGATCTCCCTGACCACAGAACGTTCCTGTGGGTCTTCAGTCCGGCCTTCGATGTCCCGCAGAATGAGTGGCACCTTCATAATATGTTGCACCGGAGCCACCAGCAGGTCCGTGAGTTGTAACTTCTTGCACCGCGGGTCTCTGTTGCACCACTGGGGGAGGAGGAGGATAGGTGGTGAGGGGCGTGCAGGCTGTCAACGTTTGCAATGAGAAGGGATCTGGGGTGGGGAAGTAGACTTGCAAGAATGTTAGATAATGTTTTTGTTAATTGCTCACATCTACAATCGGAGGAATCTATCACTCGCGAAAGCACAAACACGCATGCACGCACGCGTACACACACACACACACACACACACACACACACACACACACACACACACACACACACACACACACACACACACACACACACACACACACACAGGCTGACTCCATACACAGTTTTAAATGTAGATATGATAGAGCCCAGTTGGCTCAGGAATCTGTACACCAGTTGATTGACAGTTGAGAGGCGGGACCAAAGAGTCGAAGCTCAACCCCCGCAAGCACAAATAGGTGAGTACGCACACACACACACACACACACACACACACACACACACACCCTAATACACTTACCGTCCAGTTTTTAATGTGTATTCACCTGTCTACCTTTCCAACTCAATTTTCCCCTCCTCCTTTGTCTTCCCTGTCCACCCCTCAAGTCCTCCCCAGACTCGTCCCTACGTTCCCCTCGTCCCTAACGACCTCCCAGCGCCTCCAGGTTAATTGTTTCAACGTAAAACATTAACCCGGCGTTCTTCCGTTTAATTACAGGTGAGGTATTCTGTCATGTGCTTGGCGGACTATGTACCCTAAGCTAGTGTTTTCGTGCTTGGGGGTTCTTGTGTTTGTGGGTTCTTGTGCTTGTGGGTTCTTGTGTTTGTGGGTTCTTGTGTTTGTGGGTTCTTGTGTTTGTGGGTTCTTGAGTTTGTGGGTTCTTGAGTTTGTGGGTTCTTGTGCTTGTGGGTTCTTGTGTTTGTGGGTTCTTGTGTTTGTGGGTTCTTGTGTTTGTGGGTTCTTGAGTTTGTGGGTTCTTGTGTTTGTGGGTTCTTGTGCTTGTGGGTTCTTGTGTTTGTGGGTTCTTGTGTTTGTGGGTTCTTGTGTTTGTGGGTTCTTGAGTTTGTGGGTTCTTGTGTTTGTGGGTTCTTGTGTTTGTGGGTTCTTGAGTTTGTGGGTTCTTGTGTTTGTGGGTTCTTGTGTTTGTGGGTTCTTGAGTTTGTGACTCGAGGTGTTAACTCAAGTGACCACAATAATTAACAGTTAACGACCATAAATGAGGGAATGAAACCTCGCTCTTGATAATGGGATAAATTCTGATTTCAATACAAAAACAATGTACGAGTGCGTGTGCGTGCGCGTGTGTGAGCGAGCACGTTTGCCTACACAGGTGTGTGTGTGTGTGCCTTTGCATGCTCGCATGTACTCGTGTGCATGCGTGCGTGTGTATGCGTGCGTGTGCATGCGTCAGTCTGCTTGCATGAGAGTATGCCTGTACATGTGTGTGTGTGTGTGTGTGTGTGTGTGTGTGTGTGTGTGTGTGTGTGTGTGTGTGTGTGTGTGTGTGTGTGTGTGTGTGTGTGTATGTGTGTGTGTGTGTGTGTTTACTATTTGTGCCTGCAGAATCGAGCTATTAGGTCTTGGACTCCGCCTTTCAATCCAATCTATTTTTCCTCTATTATATCTACTACATATATCTCTCTCTCTACCACACCCACACACACATCCCCAGGAAGCAGCCCGTAGCAGCTGTATAACTCCCAGGAACCTATTTACTGCTAGGTGAGCAGTTACATCAGAGTGATTGAAACGCTGCCTATTTGTTTCTGCCTCGGCCGGGAATCGAGACCCCGGTCTACAGGATTACGTATCAAGCGCGCTGTCCACTTCACACGTTTTACACACACACTTGTAATTGGTTCCGATCGTTTAAGCCTGACCATTCGCCCGGAGGACCAACCAGTGATTAGAGGCAGACTCTGTTGTCATTTATATATGGCTGCTGCTGGTACGAGTATGTATATATTTATGTATATAATGTGTAGCCTTTGTATCTACACATACAGGCATGTATGTACGTAAGCTCTCTCTCTCTCTCTCTATATATATATATGTATGCATATAATTTCGATGCATGTTCAGATATACATATATATATATTAGTATATTTTGGTAGCAGTCTTTCCTGCAGACATATATTATTAAATATGACAGAAAAAGTAAGATTAATAATTCTAACATGAATTTTGGAGAATTGATTTTTCAGTTACCATCAACAGTGAAAAGAAATATAAGAAACATTGAGAAAATTCGTGTTAGAATTATTAATCTTACTTTATATATATATATATATATATATATATATATATATATATATATATATATATATATATATATATATATATATATATATATATATATATATATATATATGTCGTACCTAGTAGCCAGAACGCACTTCTCAGCCTACTATGCAAGGCCCGATTTGCCTAATAAGCCAAGTTTTCATGAATTAATGTTTTCTCGAGTACCTAACCTACCTGACCTAACCTAACCTAACTTTTTCGGCTACCTAACCTAACCTAACCTATAAAGATAGGTTAGGTTAGGTTAGGTAGGGTTGGTTAGGTTTGGTCATATATCTACGTTAATTTTAACTCCAATAAAAAAAATTAACCTCATACATAATGA
>NC_091184.1:34472479-34474979 GCF_040958095.1 Procambarus clarkii | reverse complement strand
CTCTTTTCTCTCTCTCATAAAACAAACTGAAGAATTATAAGGAAACGTGGAAATGTATTACTAACAAAAGTCTATCAGACTTAAAACACAAACGTCTGAAAACAGAGTAGTTAACGACGTTTCGGTCCAGGACCAATAATAATGGTTTAAGAAAGACCGAAACGTCGCCACTTTCTTAATTCCTTCCTCAGATGTGTGGGTTGAGCTCTAAATTTCAGCCTCGTCATTGTGACATATTTTCGGCATAGCTATTGCTAGAAATAAATCTATTACTAATAACAAATCAATTAACAGAAACAAATCTATTAACAGACTCAGATCTATTAACAGAAACAAATCTATTATCAGACTCAGATCTATTAACAGAACCAAATCTATTAACAGACTCAGATCTATTAACAGAAGCAAATCTATTAACAGACACAGATCTATTAAAATAAGCAAATCTATTATCAGACACAGATCTATTAACAGAAACAAATCTATTAACAGACACAGATCTATTAAAATAAGCAAATCTATTAACAGACACAGATCTATTAACAGAAACAAATCTATTAACAGACTCAGATCTATTAACAGAACCAAATCTATTAACAGACTCAAATCTATTAAAATAAGCAAATCTATTAACAGACTCAGATCTATTAACAGAAACAAATCTATTAACAGACTCAGATCTATTAAAATAAGCAAATCTATTAACAGACACAGATCTATTAAAATAAGCAAATCTATTAACAGAAGCAAATCCATTAACAGAAGCAAATCTATTAATAGACACAGATCTATTAACATAAACATACATACAACCCAACAATTCAAGATATCCCATTAATTATCAGACTGGATCTAGATTCTCAGAGGGTGTCGAGTACCGGTAATCGTTTCCGAGAATATTAATTAGGAGGCTATTATCGGCAGTTAAGAGGCTCATAAATATCGAATTCAGTTAGGCAGAGCTCGTTGTGTCTCAGCCGGGAGACTGGCTCTTTTGCCTGGCTGGCAGGGAGGCTGAGACAGTGTCCTTCAGAGGGACATATGGTACTTGAATGAGATCGATCCTTTAGGTAAACATTGTAGAAGGTACAATGACACAGCCAGGTACACACCTGTGGGTCTTGACGGCTGAGTGGATAGCGCTCGGAGTTCGTAGTCTTAAAGGTACGGGTTCGATCCCCGGCGGAGGCGGAAACTAATGGGCAGAGTTTCATTCACCCTGATGCGTCTGTTCATTTAGCAGTAAATATGTACTTGGGAGTTAGACAGCTGCTACGGGCTGTTTCCTGTGTGTGTATGTGTGTATGTGTGTGTGTGTGTGTGTGTGTGTGTGTGTGTGTGTGTGTGTGTGTGTGTGTGTGTGTGTGTGTGTGTGTGTGTGTGTGTGTGTGTGTGTGTGTGCTACAGTATCTGGTGCCAACCCGTTCTCGCAAATTCGTAAAGTCAATATTGACTTATTAACTACGTGCATAGGTGATATACTAAACATAATAGATACCCCTAAAAAGATTCATAGAAAACACCGACCTTACCTAACCTTGTTAGTATCTTAAGATAAGCATCTTATTGCTTCGTAATTACAATTATTACTTAACCTATACCTATTATAGGTTAAGTAATAATTGTAATTACGAAGCAATAAGATGCTTATCTTAAGATACTAACAAGGTTAGGTAAGGTCGGTGTTTTCTATGATTCTTTTTAAGGGTATCTATTATGTTAAGTATGTCACCTATGCACATATTTAATAAGTCAATATTGACTTATTAAATTTGCGAGAACGGGTTGCTGGTGCATGTATTCCTTGTATCTCTTAGAGTGATAGATGCTCTAGAAGCTGTGAATGGAGGTGGCTTCCACCACCCCTGCTTCAAGATCCTTCCTCATTACCACTCTCACTGCATACCGGTATTTCCATACATTTATCTGGCTCGTGTGTCTCTCCAACTTGCTCCGGTGATCCACTGTTACGGTGCCCTTCACTTGGGAAAGAAAAAAGACTATCCCCGGTATATATATTCCTCTCAGTATCTTCCATGTCGTGATCATATCACTTCCTTGTCCTCACTCACCTTCCATCCCTCTCTTCCTTCTCTCGGAAAATTTAATATTACGAAGCACTGAAAACCTCCAAAAATTCCACGGAAAATACGTCCTGATTTCAAATAGTTCGAAAACCGCCGGGGGTCGTTATATATGCAAATTTTTCTTGTATGGTGTTACTAGGGCAACCCCTCGAGTAGCCTATGACAGTCCCATACCCCTATGGCCTCTGACGTCTGGCCTAATACTTCGCACAGACAGACAGACAGACAGACAGACAGACAGACAGACAGACAAGAGACATTCACATTCTATTTTAGAAACATTGATGTGTTCCTCTGGTGATAAGGAGGGAGTTACATCAGCTATAAAGCCTAATATTCTCTTTTTATTGCTTTATATATCGCCTTTGTAAACTGTGCTGTCCTCTTGCTCTCCACTTCCCTCTCCCCACCAT
>NC_091184.1:34458205-34470705 GCF_040958095.1 Procambarus clarkii | reverse complement strand
ACACACACACACACACACACACACACACACACACACACACACACACACACACACACACACACACACACACACACACGTTTCTTTCACCCTGAATGCCCCTGTTACCTAGCAGTAAATAGGTACCTGGGAGTTAGTCAGCTTGTCACGGGCTGCTTCCTGGGGTATGTGTGTGTGTGTGTGTGTGGTGTGGAAAAAAAGTAGTAAGTAAACAGTTGATTGACAAGTTGAGAGGCGGGCCGAAAGAGCAAAGCTCAACCCCCGCAAACACAACTAGATGAATACAACTAGGTGAATACACAGCCCATAGATGGAGTGCAAATCTTCTAGTAATGGGAGACTACAATCATAGACCGAAGAAGAGGAGAAGATTAGACATGGAGAGCAAAGCTCATAGAAGTGGAAGAGAGGAATTTCCTAGTACAACATGTCGGGGAGGGGAGGGAGGGAACAATTAGGAGAAAACGCAAATCCATTGCGTCTATATAGCACTTGGAAGAGGTCAGGATAAGGAATTGGGATGAGCCGGGTGGAAAGGAATGGTGTCCAACCACTTGGACGGTCGGGGATTGAACGCCGCCCTGCATGAAGCGAGACCGTCGTTCTACCGTCCAGTCCAAGTGGTATCAGGGAGGAAACAAGGAGAAGAGGAGCTAACCAACTCGGCTAAACCTGGTCTTGACTTGATCCTGAAATGACAATGGGCGCCAGTGGATCACAGTGTTTTAGTAAGTAGGGGAAGGTGTCGGGCAAGCATACAGGAGCGGAGGAATACCAGGAGGTCACAGTATTCCTGGGATACAACACAGCCCGTCCTCCAGTTCTGATAGTACTTATAGTAACGATGAGGGGCCAGCCGGTCGGCCGAGCGGACAGCACACTGGACTTGTGATCCTGTGGTCCCGGGTTCAATCCCGGGCGCCGGCGAGAAACAATGGGCAGAGTTTCTTTCACCCTATGCCCCTGTTACCTAGCAGTAAAATAGGTACCTGGGTGTTAGTCAGCTGTCACGGGCTGCTTCCTGGGGGTGGAGGCTTGGTCGAGGACCGGGCCGCGGGGACACTAAAAAAAGCCCCGAAATCATCTCAAGATAACCTCAAGATAACAGTCTCTATCAGGAAAAAGCACCAAGCTATTACGACTATATAGCACTGGGAAGGGGTCAGGATAAGGATTTGGGATGGGACGGGGGGGGGGGGGGGGAAGGGAATGGTGCCCAACCACTTGGACGGTCGGGAATTGATCTCTGTCACTAGGGAGAGTGGCAGAGAAATAATACGAAAATGACGTAGCATTCAAAGCTAAGTCACCATCCTAAATGTAGCCAGAGTTTCATCAGTAGCAACATGACTGTTCGGAAGGCGGGGCTGGGAGCTTAACTCGACCCTGCAAACACAACTAGTGCACACATATAATGGGCAGAGTTTCTTTCACCCTGATGTTCCTGTTCACCTAGCAGTAAATAGGTACCTAGGCGTTATAGACAGCTGCTACGGGTTGCTTCCTCTGTGTGTGTGTGTGTGTGTGTGTGTGTGTGTGTGTGTGTGTGTGTGTGTGTGTGTGTGTGTGTGTGTGTGTGTGTGTGTGTATAAGAGAAATATATATATTGTACACATAATAGAGGACAAATAAGTGGGTTAAAAAGGCGGGACCCAAGAGCTAATAGCTCGAATCAGCAAATAGAAACAGTAAATACAAATAGTAAACACTCACGCAGACAAAAGATAAACTTTTCCCATAGGGATATAATTGTGACACTGTCCGCTGGTTGGTCACGACCCCGGCGCCTTATAACACATTTAAGGCGGCAAGGGTTGGCGAGAGCCCCAGACACACCACTTAAGGAGATTGAAAGCGTCGACGAACTCAACCAGAGCTTCTTGTGTTACTCGTAGGAGCCTAGACAAAAGAAAAGCTGGGGCTCGGGACCTGTGAGAGAGAGAGAGAGAGAGAGAGAGAGAGAGAGAGAGAGAGAGAGAGAGAGAGAGAGAGAGAGAGAGAGAGAGAGAGAGAGAGAGAGAGAGAGAGAGAGAGAGAGAGAGAGAGAATGCTTCGTGACGAAGCTCTAAGTCTTGGGTTCAAATACCGGCTGTTGAAGAAACAAATTAGTATTGTTTCATTCACCTCATGTCTCTGATCACCTAGGAGTAAATAGATATTTAGGAATTAGACAGTTTCTTGTAGGGAGGGAGGGGGGGAGGGAGGGGTCTGCATTCTAGGGATGGTCAGTAGACGGCCTGCTCTCTCTCTCTCTCTCTCTCTCTCTCTCTCTCTCTCTCTCTCTCTCTCTCTCTCTCTCTCTCTCTCTCTCTCTCTCTCTCTCTCTCTCTCTCTCACACACACACACACACACACACACAGTTACGAGGACAGGCTGCGTGAAATGCACCTCACGACACTGGAAGACAGGAGAGTAAGGGGAGACATGATCACGACCTTCAAAATTCTCGGAGGAATTGACAGGGTAGATAAAGATAAACTGTTTAGCGCGGGTGGTAAACGAACGAGGGGACACAGGTGAAAACTGAGTACCTAAAATGAGCCACAGAGACGCTAGAAAGAATTTTTTCAGTATCAGAGTAGTTAACAGGTGGAATGCATTAGGCAGTGATGTGGTGGAGGCTGACTCCAAACACAGTTTCAAATGTAGATATGATAGAGCCCAATAGGCTCAGGAACCTGTACACCTGTTGATTGACAGTTGAGAGGCGGGACCAAAGAGCCAGAGATCAACCCCTCGCAAGCACAACTAGGTGAGTACACACACACCGTGACAAAAATTCGGGGAGGATTCACCCAGCAGAAAATTGGGGGTCTGGAGTTCAACCTTATATATATATATATATATATATATATATATATATATATATATATATATATATATATATATATATATATATATATATATATATATATATATATATATATATATATAGCCGTTCTTGAAGAACACATGGGTAAAGAATACAGTAATTCCGTCATGTCATTAAAACTTCAATGAAATGATAAATGAGTAAACAAATGAATATCAATGTTGAATTTAGGACTCTTCATATCATAAACTCCCAAATGAATCAAAGAGATGCATATATGAATGGTGTGTGATGATTGATGAGAGAGGGAGAGAACGGGAAGCTGACCCGAGGGGAGAGAGGGGTGTAATGCATATGCGACGGGGCCCGGGAGCTAGAGCCTCATCCTCGCAAACATAAATAAATAGATTTATATAGAAGATACCTCTTGAGACATCTACCCCCATTCACTGAACGGGTCAAAAGGCTCTTGCTCCTGTGGCGATATCCAAGGCGCTGGATATGTCATGTTGGGGGACACGGTGAGGATGGAGATCTAGCTCCCGGGCTCCGCCTCATATGCATTAATGGACCGGCGTGTGTGTGGAGCAAGCTCTCTCCCCCCCAGCTTATGGAGTCAGCCTCCTCTCCCACACGTGCGCTCTTCTCAATATTCACGCTTGCGGCATTCTTTCATGCATCTCTTTGATTCATTTGTCACTTGTGTCCCCTCGTGCTGGTGTGTGTGTGTGTGTGTGTGTGTGTGTGTATACTCACCTAGTTGTGCTTGCGGGGGTTAAGCTCTGGCTCTTTGGTCCCGCCTCTCAACCGTCAATCAACAGGTTTAGAGGTTCCTGAGCCTATTGGGCTTATCATATCTACACTTGAAACTGTGGTGTGTGTGTGTGTGTGTGTGTGTGTGTGTGTGTGTGTGTGTGTGTGTGTGTGTGTGTGTGTGTGTGTGTGTGTGTGTGTGTGTGTGTGTGTGTGCGTGTGTGTGTGCTCACCTACTAGCGCCTGTATTGATCGGGTTAACTCTTGGGCCCTGCCTCTCTCCACTGGTCTCTCCCCAGAGACCAGTGGCGCCCTCTGGTCCCAACCGTCCCTATCAGCCTCACAACACATTAACAACCGTCAGTGTGTTGTGGTGGAAGAAGCTGAATCAAACCTTTGGTCACTCAGACACCCAAGCTTGACTCATATGTATCACCCTGGCCAAGTTAGATTTATTATCTGCGTTACTGGGTCATGCAGCTCTCTGTTTATGCTAACTTGAAGTCATCTCTCTGTTTATGCTAACTTGAAGTCATCTCTCTGTCTATACTAACTTGAAGTCATCTCTCTGTCTATACTAACTTGAAGTCATCTCTCTGTCTATGCTAACTTGAAGTCACCTCTCTGTCAATACTTAGTCACATGTCCATCTACCCACACTCATTACCACCCTGTATTACCGAAGTTGACTACCATCATTCTATTTTTCTATAAAACCTGCATTTTAATATACAAATCCAGAGACACGTTGTTCCTTTTTGTCCGTCGCTTAATTTGGGACTCATTTGAAATGAGCTTTTGTACTTGCTGTAAAACATAATTTCCATTTAGTCTTTTATATCAAGGATGCTTTTGGTAATTTAAAGCAAGTCTTAGATTTGTATATATTTCCAAAGATCGGAAGTAACTGCAAAGGGCCTATTGGCTCATATTAGTTGATGCTTGACGTGACACTTGAACGCGTTTCGTAATAACTTATTACATTTTCAAAGACTTTAGTCCAAAGATCATAAACTCTTGTATGTAAGATGCACTTACGCCTTCATTCTGGCTTATATCAACGTCTTACGTAATATATAGTTGATAATGAGTCTAAGCTTATTTTTAATGTGGTAAGATATGATGGTATTGCATGTTTGAGAGGCCAGAACTCTTGTACTGGTCGGTATTGCGACGACTCGCTCCTTGCTGGGTCATTGTTCGATCCCCGATGGTGCAAGTGGATAGGCACCGTTCCTTTACCCGCTTTCTCGTATCCCAGCTCCTTATCCTCATGTCCCAGCTCCTTATCCTCATATCCCAGCTCCTTATCCTCACATCCCAGCTCCTTATCCTCACATCCCAACTCCTTATCCTCACTATCCCAACTCTTTATCCTCATATCCCAGCTCCTTATCCTCTATATCGCAGCTAAATGCTATACAGATAGTAATTAGGCAGGATCCACATCGAGAGGGAATGTTTTAACCTAATTTTAACTCGAATTGTTTTAGTCCCCCCCAAAAGGTTACACATAATTTTCCCATTTTCTTTTCGAGTAGGGTCTAAAACCTGAAAAACGTTTGCATCCTTTTACGTCACTATTAGTCTTTAATAATATATCTAAACTAATAAAAATATGAAATAAAATGTTGTTTTAGTGCACGACGTCATTATGGCATTAGTTTTCATACCGGCAGAGGTTGTAGATATAGTTTAGAGGGGGGCTGATAATTTTCGTGGTGATTTGGGCGCGTCGCGGGGCAAGTCTCTCAACACTGAATCAATATCAGAGTTCTGAAAAGCTCTTGTGGAGTGTGAACGGGCGCGCGTAGGATCGACCCGCCGTAGGCAGCCAGCGTCATAGCTGGAGTTTGCTCAGGGGCGTACAGCTTTAAGCTTGGGGGACAGGTGGGAGATGTGTGTGTGTGTGTGTGTGTGTGTGTGTGTGTGTGTGTGTGTGTGTGTGTGTGTGTGTGTGTGTGTGTGTGTGTGTGTGTGTGTGTGTGTGTGTGTGTTTTGCGCATCTGGAATACCCCTTCAAAAACACTTCCCTATCACAAGAAGTCAACTTAAGCCACTTCATAACACCTTGAGTGTTTGTCTTGAACACCTGTCAGAAGGAAGGAGTGCCAGGTTAATGGACAGTAAACGAGGCTCGGTACTTACGTTCTTAAGGACCATTAAGTGGTCGTAAAGGAAGGCGCACTCTGATTGGAAGAGGTCCCAGACCGCCTCCCGTCGCTTGGTCTCCGTCTTGTTGAGTGACGCGCGCACGTTTTCCCTTGCTATCTCCAGCGCTCTCTCCACGCCCGTCAACCCGCCGCCCATCTTGATGCTATTCCCGCCGCCCACGGGCGACTTGCTCAACGTCTTGACGGGCGTCGAGCGCTCGGCGTGAACTCTCTCGCTGAGTAAATTGAGTAGTCCGACGCGTCCGCGGTCAAGCGAGCGTTCACTCATCGTCCTCATGATGGTCATGGGATGCCGCTTCCTCGGTAACGGCGTCTCGCGGTCAAGGCACGACAGGGCCGACAGGCGGTCAAGTTTCTCGCGCCTGTCGACCGGGTCAAGTCGGGGTTCAGGCTTGGAAGGCGTGATCAGCAACGCCCGATCGTTAAGCGCCACCACAGGCGGACTAGGGATGCTGGACTCCTGCAGGAGAGGGGCGTCCTGAGACTCCGTCGGGGGCGGGGAGTCCGGACCTCCCTGGGGCCCGCCTTCCATAAAGGACACGAAGTCGGTCCAACACATCCCCTTGAACCTCGACAGCTGCTCGTCCTCGAACTCGCTGGGCTGGAGACAGCTGAGGACTTCCTCCAGTCCGCAGAGGGACTCGGACTTGGTGCGGCTCGACCGGTCAAACTGTGCCAAAGAGAAAAAGGTGAGAATTATAGTCCCAAGAGAAGGAAAAACGGTAACAAACAAAAAAAGTTGCGAAAACCTAGAAAAGATAAGAAAAGGAAAAGAATTAAGGAAAAAAAAAGACCACAAAAGCCAGAGAAGTAAACAAAACAAAGCTATTACGAAACAAAATTATACATGTTATATATTCACAAAACAAGATTATACATGTCATATATTCACGAAACAAAATTATACATGTCATATATTCACGAAACAAAATTATACATGTTATATATATTCACGAAACAAGATTATACATGCGATATATTCACGAAACAAAATTATACATGTTATATATATTCACGAAACAATATTATACTTGTTATATATATTCACCAAACAAGATTATACATGTTAATTATAAATTCACAAGTCTAAAAACCACAGTTGCCTACTAACAGTTAAATTAGTCATTAACATAACAAGAAAAGCATTAGCATTATTAAATCTATTTTGCAACAGTTAAACAAAATTAACCCCTCGTGCCTGAGGGCTGTTAAAACAGCTATATTATAAATATGGTAAGCCCCATTTTAGTTGGAAATAAAGTTAAATTTAATTAGATTTATTTCATACATTCAAAAAGTAGGTCAATTAGAGTGTAATGAATTAGATAAAGTAAGAAGTTTGGATAGTTTAATGTCTGGATTAATTACTGCTTGGATTAGTTACTGTTTGGATAGGTCACTGTTTGGATAGGTCACTGTTTGGATAGGTCACTGTTTGGATAGGTCACTGTTTGGATAGGTCACTGTTTGGATAGGTCACTGTTTGGATAGGTCACTGTTTGGATAGCTCACTGTTTGGATAGCTCACTGTTTGGATAGCTCACTGTTTGGATAGCTCACTGTTTGGATAGCTCACTGTTTGGATAGCTCACTGTTTGGATAGCTCACTGTTTGGATAGCTCACTGTTTGGATAGCTCACTGTTTGGATAGGTCACTGTTTGGATAGGTGAGGGAAGATAGTTTACATCAAAGCTAATCATTCTCAGTATAATTAAACCTTATTAGAAAAGAAAGAATTAAGTAATCAAATAATTTGTCAGGTCAAATGGCAGCATCTTGTTAAGGGTGTTCGCTATTCTATTCTATATTAATAGTTTGTCATTATATTTATAATTTCTATAATTGTCAGTCTTTATTCAACTGGTACACAGTAATATAAATTAACTGACAACAATGTCTTAATTAATTTGATTGTTAGAAACTATCAATGAAATACGCCACTGATGAAATGGTGTATTAATTCATTGTTGTTAGAAATATCAATGAAATACGCCACTGATGAAATGACGTATTAATTCATTGATTGTTAGAAATATCAATGAAATACGCCACTGATGAAATGGTGTATTAATTCATTGATGGTTAGAAATATCAATGAAATACGTCATTGATGAAATGGTGTATTAATTCATTGATTGTTAGAAATATCAATGAAATACGCCACTGATGAAATGGTGTATTAATTCATTGATGGTTAGAAATATCAATGAAATACGTCATTGATGAAATGACGTATTAATTCATTGATTGTTAGAAATATCAATGAAATACATCACTGATGAAATGACGTATTAATTCATGAATGACTGAAATAAACCATTGACATGCTGAGGCGAGGCAAGGACCCACCAAGTGGCCTCAGTAGCCAAGGTGATGCCACTATTGACGTCGAATCAACGTCGAGACGTTGATTCGACGTTACACAACCATGTGTACTCAGTGATGAATAGTGTTTCTGTACCCACCAACGCCACAAAGTTGAAGGGATACAACCAGCTCCTCAATACTACTCTCATCACCTCAGAAGAAAATGAGCTTTATATTTATAGCAGAAAAGAGGAGAAAAAAGCCGAGATGACGCTGGTGTTTGTTCTATGGTCAAGGGAGCCGGACGGCCGAGCGGACAGCACGCTGGACTTGTGATCCTGTGGTCCTGGGTTCGATCCCAGGCGCCAGCGAGAAACAATGGGCAGAGTTTCTTTCACCCTATGCCCCTGTTACCTAGCAGTAAAATAGGTACCTGGGTGTTAGTCAGCTGTCACGGGCTGCTTCCTGGGGTTGGAGGCCTGGTCGAGGACCGGGCCGCGGGGACACTAAAAAGCCCCGAAATCATCTCAAGATAACCTCAAGATAGCCAAGATGGTCGAATTGATGCTGCGTTCTAGGGATGAAGTGTCTTCCTCTCTCCTTCCCCAGCCACTCCAATCAGGGGTTATCTTGAGGTTATCTTGAGATGATTTTGGGGCTTTAGTGTCCCCGCGGCCCGGTCCTCGACCAGGCCTCCACCCCCAGGAAGCAGCCCGTGACAGCTGACTAACACCCAGGTACCTGACTAACACCCAGGGGTCAAGGGGGGTCACACATCCCTTGACCAAGACCCTTCTTCACCCGGGGTCAGTGTCCACTGCCACTAGTTCGCTCACCATAGACACTAATATGTTTTTTTTCATATTCTAAAAGCCGGAAATAAGCTACGCTGAGTCAAGGGTCTCTCTTTGATCTCACCCACATGAGACTGGTCAATGGTTAATGGTTAATGGTCATCTATTGAGTAAAGGTGTCCTGAGCAGTTGAGTTAGATGGGACACTTCTGGCCCCATCTAAACCAGTTCTTTATGATAGACAGTCCAGTCAACTTAAAAAATTAGCTTAACTTCTGTCTAACTTAAGATCTACCTTCAGTTCTAACTTGAAACCTACTTAACTTAAATTATAATTACATTGACATTTACTTTAAATGCTATTTTAAAAAACTGTGCAACTTCAATTCTTACTTAAAATGCTTTAAGTTAGGTTTCACAAAATTGTTTCACATTAATCTAGTGTAACTTAGATTCGACCTAGATTGAAGTTCGGCTGACTTGTGATGTCATTACAAGAGGCGAGCGAAACTTGGGCTGCTCTTGCCTGTAATTGGTCCGTTCACGCCTCGCCTCGCCCAATCAGGTACGCCGGAGTGTACGCCAGCCAATCACAGGCAGATATGGTGGGGGATTTGTTTGGGTAAGAGGTCTGGAAGGCAATCGCGTAGGGAAGGGAGTAGGTAAAGGGAAGGATATAAGGGGAGGGGAAAGGAGGGTGTAAAGGGTAAGGGGGTGGAAAGGAAGGAAGGAGGTAAGGGACAATAGAATGGAATGGGAGGAAGTAAGGGAAGGATGGGAAGGGGCTAATGGGTAAGGAAATGATAGGGAGGAGGGTAAGGGAAGATCGAGTGGGAAAGAGGGGGGATATGTAGGTGGGGAAGGGGGAGGATAACAGAAGGAGGTGGAGAGAAAGAGGCACCGTTAACGGGACGCACCAACAACGGAAAGCCCCATTAACGGAACGCTTCATCAACAGAACGCCCCATCAACGGAACGCCCCATCAACAGAACGCCCCATCAACGGAACGCCCCATCAACAGAACGCCCCATCAACGGAACGCCCCATCAACAGAACGCCCCATCAACAGAACGCCCCATCAACAGAACGCCCCATCAACAGAACGCCCCATCAACAGAACGCCCCATCAACAGAACACCTCATCAACGGAACGCCCCATATACAGAACACCTCATCAACGGAACGCCCCATATACAGAACGCAAGGGACCTTGGCTGGTAGATTAATGAGCATTTAACCATTGTTTATGAGGACGAGCTGATGTTTGACTATACAGAATAGCTCAGTCGATTAAGGCAGCGTCTGGGATGTTCTCGGACGTAGGTTCGAATCCTCGTCACGGCCCTTGTGGATTTGTTCATACAGAGTAGTTAGTTAATAGAGTGCTTGAAATTATGACTCAAAGACGTGGATCATTCACATCCAATCGTAGTGTAAATACACCTAATTCAATCTAATCAAACCACCCAATCTAACAAAAGTCAAAATATGCACAAAACCAATCAAATCACGCCATCTACGATATCACAGCCCAAAGTATACCAATCTTTAGTATTTTGTAGAATTAATTCACAATAACGTGAAAAAATACTATGACAAAGTCTATGGAGCAGAACACAGACTTGAACTTAATTAACTTAACATTTTAACTTAATTAGCCAATTAATATTTTAATTGCCATGTGTAATACATACTGTATGTATAAACAGGAGAGAGTAAGGGGCAGCTGTGAGGAGAAACACCACATATAACTACATGACAACTGGAAGGGATATGAGGACAAGATGTGTTGAAATATGAAGATTTAAAGAAGCACTGGAACCATAGGGGATCGAGCGCCGAACCTGCAAGGAACAAGACCGTCGCCACACCGTACAGTCCAAGTATAATTTCAGCCATTTACGATAAGCTATCTATCACGCTACACATACATGCTAATACATATGATAAATATGTATAAAACACATATTCCTAAAATTTATGTACTTTTATGTACAACATTCATATACATAAAGCATATGAATGCTTATTGATGATTTGTCTATATATATATATATATATATATATATATATATATATATATATATATATATATATATATATATATATATTTATATATATATATATATATATATATATATATATATATATATATATATATATATATATATATATATTTATATATATATATGATTACGACAGTGTCAGACCACATAGGAAGAATTGAAACAGGAATTTCCTTAAGTACTTCCGTATTTAATACATCTTCATTCTTTCTGAAGATGTATTATTAAATACGAAAGTACTTAATGAAATTCCTGTTTCAATTCTACCTCCAAGGTCTGACACTGTCGCATTTTTCATGTGTTAATTTTCGTGATTTACAAACGACATAATTATATGTAAGTATAAGATATATATATATTTACTTACAAGTCTTAACAAGGACCAGGTGTTCTTGCCCTTCCTGTTGCCCACAGTATCTGTAAAACAATCACACGCTATACATCAATTACAAGATTTCCGTACATAGGAAAGGGTCGAGAACGAAAACAATACACGAAACGTACATGTTACAAAACTCAGCTCAAAGGTGTCCACTACGGGCTCACCATAGCCCGTGCTACTTGGGACTTTTTGTTCCAGGTAGCGAATCTTAAACAATAAAAACAACAGCTCAAAGATAATGACTCAAATTTGGGTCTCACATATGTTAATTACTGTTAATTATTCTCGCATGCAAATGTTATATTCTTTTATGGGTTACGTTGGTATTTTCTAGTGTGCTTTATTTCTTTATTATTCTATATCATTCGTCTAGTGATATGAGGAAGTTAAATTGTATTGATTTAAAACTTAAAATCCATTGGTTTGAGAGAGAGAAATGGTTTGTTATTGAAAATCAGCTGTGTTGCTTGGTCTTAAATGTTTAGTTTCAGAATGTTTTGTAATCTAATTGTAATGTTTTAATGTAATTATGTAATTTTTGTAATTGTTTTATTCTGTTATATTGAGAATGTCTCTCTTGTATTGACAGCATTAATGAATGATCATACAACCAGTGTTCCTATCGTCATATACCTTTTGTGTATAGATTTTGTTTGGTTGCATTTGTTGTAATATATGATTAATATATGTTAGCACTCATAATATGTATACAGAGTTGAGTATCCAGCGTCTCTGTGTATATACATTGAGTTTACCTCAGTCCTGAAATATGTTGGGGACGAAAGTATACATGCTGGTTGGTCAGTAAGCAATTGTGATAATTACCTAACCTAATCAACCCTCCAGAGGTTGATTAGGTTAGGTTAGGTTAGCCCAATATATCCCCCAACTAAACCAATGTTTTTTTTTATTTTTTTATGACTAAATTATACTTCCTGCTTAGTCAATAAGCAATTATGAAAGTCTTCATATCCCCCCTCCCCCTCAGAGAGCATTATGTATGATAAACAATTTTGTATTTAAGATAATTTAAAACCTTTGTGTTCTGATAAATTATTATGAGCACCGGAGTTCATTCTCTACTCATCAGCTCCGACCAAAATATATCGACCTTATATTTAAGCTATTCTTGTTCAAGTTCAAGTTCAAGTATGTTTATTGAGATAAGCAATAAATACATCTCAAAGGGATAGAGTAGCTTAGGCTATTTCT
>NC_091184.1:34440705-34453205 GCF_040958095.1 Procambarus clarkii | reverse complement strand
TTTGGCCAGAACAGGAAATTATTGTTTTATTGTTTTGTCGTAGACAGGAAGCTTTTATATGTATGTATGTATGTATGTATGTATGTATGTATGTATGTATGTATAGGTCAAACAATTGACCCCCTCCTCCCCTCAGGATGCAACTCCATCCACAACAGTTGCCTATATCCGGGAGTACATATTCACTGCTAGGTGAACAGGTGCAGCAGGTGACAGGAAACGTGTTCTAGAAAATACATATATATTTTCATATAACCCAACTCACATATGTGAATGAATGGAAGTGGAGACGTTTCGGTCTGTGCTGAAGTTTAGGCCCAGTAGTGATAGGATTATGGCCAGAAACAGACTGAAATGTTGTCACTGTGTGTGTGTGGGTGTGTGTGGGTGTGTGTGTGTGTGTGTGTGTGTGTGTGTGTGTGTGTGTGTGTGTGTGTGTGTGTGTACTCACCTATTTGTGCTGGCGGGGGTTGAGCTTTGACTCTTTGGTCCCGCCTCTCAACCGTCAATCAACTGATGTACAGATTCCTGAGCCTACTGGGCTCTATCATATCTACATCTGAAACTGTGTATGGAGTCAGCCTCCACCACATCACTTCCTAAAAGTGTGTGGTGGAGGTTTGTGTGTTTATGTGTGTGTGTGTATGTGTGTGCGTGCGTGATTGCGTGTGTGTCTTTGTTTCATCCACGTTGTTGTGACTCACTCTCTGCATATACATTCAAACACATACATATGGAACAATTTTTATTTAACTTAACCTAGAAATAGCAAATACAAAAAAATGTCCTCAAATGCTTGCTTTTCGTGGTAGGCGACATTAAGTTAAATTTTTACCAGCTTTCTAAAAAAGCTTTTCCTTTTAACTTTGCCCCCAAAAAATCATTCAAGCGAGGCTTAATGACCCGCGAAACTTCGTTTAAAACCCCACACGGTAATTTTCATGCCTTAAAACTGCAGGAGAAGGCTTTTAAAAAGACCAATTACCTCCGTTCTTTCACTGGCAAACTTGCCCACATTGGCTTAAGGATGCCTTAAAAACTCCTGTGTGTGTGTGTGTGTGTGTGTGTGTGTGTGTGTGTGTGTGTGTGTGTGTGTGTGTGTGTGTGTGTGTGTGTGTGTGTGTCTGTGTCTGTGTCTGTGTGTGTGTGTGTGTGTGTGTGTGTGTGTGTGTGTGTGTGTGTGTGTGTGTGTGTGTGTGTGTGTCTGTGTCTGTGTCTGTGTGTGTGTGTGTGTGTGTGTGTGTGTGTGTGTGTGTGTGTGTGTGTGTGTGTGTGTGTGTGTGTGTGTGTCTGTGTGTGTGTGTGTGTGTGTGTGTGTGTGTGTGTGTATAGTCATTTAGTTGTGCTTGTGGGGGTTGAGCTCTGCTCTTTCGGCCCGCCTCTCAACTGCATGTGTGTGTTTTGAAAACACACACATACAACCTAGGTGTATGTGTGTGTTTTCACACACACATACACCCAGGAAGCAGCCCGTAACAGCTGTCTAACTCCCAGGTAACTATTTCCTGCTAGGTAACAAGGGCATCAAGGTGAAAGAAACTGCTTATTTTGTTTCTCGCCGGCGCCGGGAATCGAACCCCGGTCCCACAGAATTACGTGTTCAGCGTGCTGGCCACTCAGCCACCACACACACACACACACACACACAGTGTGTATGTGTGTGTTTAGGTTTAAAAAATAATGTGGCTATATGATTGTGTGGCTTAACAACTGACAGGAAACAAGAAACAGGTCGAAGAAAAGAGATAATCAGCGAAGCAGCAGAGAAGGAGAATGACAAACAGGAAGACCGGAATTGGCTGAGGAAATGACAGGAGGTGAGGGAGGAAGTGAGAGCTGAACCACACCATCCACCCACCTACCCACACCCTAGCCTCTCACCCACCTACCCACCCTAGCCTCTCACCCACCTACCCACCCAAGACTCTCACCCACCTACCCACCCTAGCTTCTCACCCACCTACCCACCCTAGCCTCTCACCCACCTACCCACCCCCTAGCCTCTCACCCACCTACCCACCCTAGCCTCTCACCCACCTACCCACCCCCTAGCCTCTCACCCACCTACCCACCCTAGCCTCTCACCCACCTACCTACCCAAGGTCTCACCCACCTACCCACCCTAGCCTCTTACCCACCTACCTACCCAAGGTCTCACCCACCTACCCACCCTAGCCTCTCACCCACCTACCCACCCCCTAGCCTCTCACCCACCTACCCACCCTAGCCTCTCACCCACCTACCCACCCCCTAGCCTCTCACCCACCTACCCACCCTAGCCTCTCACCCACCTACCTACCCAAGGTCTCACCCACCTACCCACCCTAGCCTCTTACCCACCTACCTACCCAAGGTCTCACCCACCTACCCACCCTAGCCTCTCACCCACCTACCTACCCAAGGTCTCACCCACCTACCCACCCTAGCCTCTTACCCACCTACCTACCCAAGGTCTCACCCACCTACTCACCCTAGCCTCTCACCCACCTACCCACTCTAGCCTCTCACCCACCTACCTACCCAAGGTCTCACCCACCTACCCACCCTAGCCTCTTACCCACCTACCTACCCAAGGTCTCACCCACCTACTCACCCTAGCCTCTCACCCACCTATCCGTGAACACTTATTGGCACCTGAGTCATCCAACTCCCTCCAAGAGAACTTTTTGTGTGAATGTCTGGTGTGAACGAATGGTCGAGTGTGTATGGAAATGAGAGAGAGAGAGAGAGAGAGAGAGAGAGAGAGAGAGAGAGAGAGAGAGAGAGAGAGAGAGAGAGAGAGAGAGAGAGAGAGAGAGAGAGAGAGAGAGAGAGAGAGGTAGATAGAGAGAGAGATTATATATATATATATATTATTAAAAAAGTTGGATGAAAAGTTGAAGAGAACTTTGACAAAATAATAATCCCCGCACCGTTGAAAGGTCATTTACACAAAGCTCTAACTATATATAGAAGGTAATTGAAAAAATATCCTGACGCCCTTAGAATTTCCAGCATTCTAAGAATACTTCCTTAATTAATGACCTGTAAATAAAGGTTGTTTACAGATTGTGGGTGAAAGGCTTTAATTATCGAGAGGTTTCTTCAGATTCCTATAAAAGTTTTACCAGAACTACGAGAACAGAACCAAGGGATTCCTTGCAAGATGCCGCGGAGTTTATTCTAAATTTATAACCAATTCAGGGAAAGAATCATTAGTGAAAGGTCTGTTTGAATGATGACATTCTCTCTTTACAACAACAAAAGATTTAATTTATTTGATTGACCTACAGAGGAAGAGCTGAGGTTATAGAATGTTTTATTGGTGTATTGTTAGTGTTCTGTTTGTTTTACCTCGCTGTTCTCTGTCTGTCTGTCTGTCTGTCTGTCTGT
This sequence comes from Procambarus clarkii, assembly GCF_040958095.1. Classification (NCBI taxonomy): domain Eukaryota; kingdom Metazoa; phylum Arthropoda; class Malacostraca; order Decapoda; family Cambaridae; genus Procambarus; species Procambarus clarkii. The sequence goes on along the minus strand of NC_091184.1, from coordinate 34,449,833 downwards.
CTGTCTGTCTGTCTGTCTCTCTCTCTCTCTCTCTCTCTCTCTCTCTCTCTCTCTCTCTCTCTCTCTCTCTCTCTCTCTCTCTCTCTCTCTCTCTCTCTCTCTCTCTCCCTCTCTCTCCCTCTCTCTCTCTCTCTCTCTCTCTCTCTCTCTCTCTCTCTCTCTCTCCAGTCAATACGTAGGTTTCTTCTAACAAAACCAGAACAGAGGGATATTCTTTCTCAGATATTATTTGTTCAGCTTTGCGTTCCTATTTTATTAAGTCAAATTCCCCTCAAAAAGTTCTCCTGCGATGGTCATGACTACTCGTCTAGAATCTTAGCTTTTCAAATAGCTAAGAATATTCGAGTGAAAAAGTTCGTGACATATCCAATTTATCAATGGGTAGGAGGCCATTGATAGCTTTGGCCATTGGAGCTTTGGTCCACCCACATACCTTTATATAAATATATATATATATTGTATATTTACATGCACAAAATCGTATGTTTTCCTCTACATAGCCACTTGAACATATGTACTACTTGAACTGTATGTATGTGTATTCACGCTTCTTAGGAGAGTCCAGGAGAGTCTCATCTGCGCGAGATTCTAATGTTATCAGAAAGTTCTTTGTTCTCGTATTATTTCTGGTTGGACGGTGCCTGTTGAAATCAACTGTCTGAGTGCATATGTTATATGAGATGTGTAAGTAAATTTCTCATACGTTGCAGGCGAGGAGTCACAATAACGTGGCTGAAGTATGTTAACTAGACCACACACTAGAAGTTGAAGGGACGACGACGTTTCTGGACCGTCCTGGATTCTCAATCGACTTGAGAATGGTCCAGGACGGACCGAAACGTCGTCGTCCCTTCAACTTCTAGTGTGTGGTCTGGTCAACGTTCTCATACGTTTATATATGTCACTGTAACTCGAACCCCGCTACATGTTTTGATGAAACGTAACTCCGGTGGGGTTAGGAGCAGTAAATATACCCATTTCCGCCGGCAGGCAAAATATTATTGGAACCCGGTAATCCTTGGTGGAAGAATTATGGTGGTGTGCCTCAGTAGGCGAGAGGCAGAGGCCTTTGGTGGGAGCTCCTGTTGTCTCACCTACTTTTACCGTTACATCAGCGGAGATTGATGAAAGGTTGTCGCTTAAAGACAGTAGGGAGAACTTAAAAAAAAAAACTGGCCTCTTCGTATAGTAATCTGTAAAGGCACTCGTCCTTCCCTACTTTTCACACTGTAAAATACAGCAAACGTTAAAAAAAAAAAAAACTGGGATATAAACGTTGATGTGATAGCAATGTTGGAGACTAAACTAATTGGAGTGATTTGTGCTATGGAGATTTCCCAAATATACACTATAATGTTTCTATCAGCTGTGCTCCTGATATTTATAACAGTAATAATGTCAATAAAAATAATAATAATAACTAATAATAAAACATATATAAATAAAAATACTGAATTAAATCAATCATAATATCGTACCAAGTCACTCAAGCTTCACCTTGAAGCTAAGGGCGACAACCCCCCCCCCCCATTAACTCACATATTAGAGCTATCATAGAGCAATCAACACAACTTTAGAGGTCGAGTAGTGTCTAAGGTTTATATTAAATCCATCACAGCCGCCTTGATCCACTCGACTCCATGCTGAACATCCACACTCCCTGACGCTCGTGTGCCTCGTCTCTGTACGTCTTCTAATAATGTAAATTATTAATTCTGCGATCACCAATAATTCTGTCATCACCATTAATTCTGTCATCACCATTAATTCTGTCATCACCATTAATTCTGCCATCACCATTAATTCTGTCATCACCATTAATTCTGCCATCACCATTAATTCTGTCATCACCATTAATTCTGTCATCACCATTAATTCTGTCATCACCATTAATTCTGCCATCACCATTAATTCTGTCATCACCATTAATTCTGTCATCACCATTAATTCTGTCATCACCATTAATTCTGCCATCACCATTAATTCTGCGATCACCATTAATTCTGCAATCACCAATAATTCTGCCATCACCATTAATTCTGCCATCACCATTAATTCTGCGATCACCATTAATTCTGCCATCACCATTAATTCTGCCATCACCATTAATTCTGTCATCACCATTAATTCTGTCATCACCATTAATTCTGTCATCACCATTAATTCTGCCACCACCATTAATTCTGCCATCACCATTAATTCTGCGATCACCATTAATTCTGCAATCACCAATAATTCTGCCATCACCATTAATTCTGCCATCACCATTAATTCTGCGATCACCATTAATTCTGCAATCACCAATAATTCTGCCATCACCATTAATTCTGCCATCACCATTAATTCTGCGATCACCATTAATTCTGCCATCACCATTAATTCTGCCATCACCATTAATTCTGCGATCACCATTAATTCTGCAATCACCATTAATTCTGCAATCACCATTAATTCTGTCATCACCATTAATTCTGCGATCACCATTAATTCTGCCATCACCATTAATTCTGCCATCACCATTAATTCTGCAATCACCATTAATTCTGCAATCACCATTAATTCTGTCATCACCATTAATTCTGCCATCACCATTAATTCTGCGATCACCATTAATTCTGCAATCACCATTAATTCTGCAATCACCATTAATTCTGCAATCACCATTAATTCTGTCATCACCATTAATTCTGCGATCACCATTAATTCTGCCATCACCATTAATTCTGCCATCACCATTAATTCTGCAATCACCATTAATTCTGCAATCACCATTAATTCTGCAATCACCATTAATTCTGTCATCACCATTAAACTCATTACGTGCAACACATGAAGAAAAGCTGACTACCAGGAGATGAGCAGATGAAAAAATAAATTAATTTTTTTTTTAATTAATACACAGACCCGCTTCTATATATCTTTTTCGCGAACTATGAAAAATAGAATCCAATTTGTCCCCGTCTATAAATACCCGATAGTCGTTTAATGTATAGAAGGCTACTGAAAGGTAACCAAAACTCTCCCTTTTTTTAAGTTAATGAAAAGGAAAAAAATACAGCTGTTGTAGCTTGAAAAAAATGGAAATAAATTTGAAGTTTTTTTTTGTTTATTTTAATAATAATGGGTATTTAGTGTGTTTAATTGTGATTTGTCAAGTGGGAGGACAGGGGAAATGTGTGTGTGTGAGAGAGAGAGAGAGAGAGAGAGAGAGAGAGAGAGAGAGAGAGAGAGAGAGAGAGAGAGAGAGAGAGAGAGAGAGAGAGAGAGAGAGAGAGACGGTGACGCGAACCGTAAAATTTAATTAATTTCTGAGTATATTGCGGTCTCTCTCTTTAATTTGACATTTCTCTTTCAGTCTTTCTATTTCTTACTGTCTGCTTTATGTCTGTCTGTCTGTGTGAGTTCGTGTGCATGTGTGAGTGTGTGTGTGTGTGTGTGTGTGTGTGTGTGTGTGTGTGTGTGTGTGTGTGTGTGTGTATGTGCGTGCGTGTGCATGCGTGTGAACACTACCATTCAATTACACTAATGATGTACAGAAATTTAATCCATTGTACATTGTGCTTCATGGATCACATGTTCTACAAGCCAACGACCCTTAACAAGCCACTAAGAACACCACTGAGAAAGGGAACGAGGATGCTACTTTGGTGCTAAAATTAATTAACACATTTATTAAAACAATTAAAAAAAAATGATGCTAATTATTATCTCATGCACAATTAAATTATAATATATAGACAATTAAGTACATTAAATTCCCATAAAATTAGAAGCACGAGGGAAAAATACCATAAATAAGTAAGCAAATTGAGCGTTAACAACAGAACATTATAGTCATGATAATACTAATATTCTTAAGAATATTAATAATGACCAAATCCACTGAGGAGGCCGTGATGAGGGTTCGAACCTAGGCACGGGAGGGTCCCAGCTGCGCCTTAGTTGACAGCGCCACGACATAGTCAAAAGAATTGCCACCTGAAGTGCTACTGCCCTCACTAGGATCCTATTTTGTGGATTTGTTCATTTGATTGTTATCGAGATGTATGTGTGTAATAGATAACTTTATCAGCTAATTGACATCAAAGCGATAGCAAATCTAAGGCTTTTACGTGCCGAGGTTGACCATGCGAGCGTTAGGCGAAGGCTGGGAAAATTTAAGACTTTTCAAGGTGAAGGCTGGGGACATTTAAGACTTTTCAAGGTGAAGGCTGGGAAAATTTAAGACTTTTCAAGGTGAAGACTGAGAACATTTAAGACTTTTCAAGGTGAAGACTGAGAACATTTAAGACTTTTCAAGGCGAAGACTGGGAACATTTAAGACTTTTCAAGGCGAAGACTGAGAACATTTAAGACTTTTCAAGGTGAAGACTGGGAACATTTAAGACTTTTCAAGATGAAGACTGGGAACATTTAAGACTTTTCGAGGTGAAGACTTCGAACATTTAAGACTTTTCTCAGGAAACAATGTGTATGAGGATATAAGAGGAATATACTAACAAAAGCCTTAACCCCTGATTACCATGAGGGATCATTACCTGACGCTCCTCATAATTATGAGGGATCATTACCTGGTCGTCAGAGGCATCAGGGGGAAAACAAAAGTCTTGTATACCTCAGCAAAGTATTCCGCCTTCAGTTTACAGAGAGGAAGAACAGACTTTCTTAGATATGAGGTTTACACGCTTTTAGTCACGTAAACACTAATAAAATAGAAAGCACGACACACACACACAATAGGCTCAGGAACCTGTACACCTGTTGATTGACGGTTGAGAGGCGGGACCAAAGAGCCAGAGCTCAACCCCCGCAAGCACAATTAGGTGAGTATACACACACACACACACACACACACACACACACACACACACACACACACACACACACACACACACAAACACACACACACACACACAAACACACACACCTCAGTTGAGAGACGGGACCAAAGAGCCAGAGCTCAACCCCGGCCAGCACAAAATAGGTGAATACACACTTGAAGAACAACAAATGTCAATCAGAATATCTGGCGAAGGAAACAAATGAGTGGTTGAGGACGGCATGCAGGAGGGACCTAACCTAACAACGGCCAGCCTCGTGTATCTACTCTAGTAGCACGTGTATCTACTCGTGTATCTACTCTACAGCCTGTACAGCCTCGTGTATCTACTCTAGTCACACATACAAACATCTGAAATTATAAATAACTCGTGATAGGGACCAACACAGTACTGAGATGAGGGCTGAGGGAGGGATGGGAGGATGAGGGATGGGATGGGATGGGGGGATGGGAGGGAGATGGTAACGTGTACTTACATATACGAAGACAAGTCTCTCTGTCCCCTGAACAAATGAACGAGTGAAATATTAACCATCTGTAGTATTGATTGTATTGAAGAGAGAGAGAGAGAGAGAGAGAGAGAGAGAGAGAGAGAGAGAGAGAGAGAGAGAGAGAGAGAGAGAGAGAGAGAGAGAGAGAGAGAGAGAGAGAGAGAGAGAGAGAGACAGAGATATTACAGTGTATGGAAGTGCAAGGTAATGTATCATGTGTGTGTGTGTGTGTGTGTGTGTGTGTGTGTGTGTGTGTGTGTGTGTGTGTTTCAATGTATTTATATAATTAATGGCTACAATACAATATTCAAGACACTAATATATGACCTATACACAACAGACCTTAGTCTGGAATTGATATTTCACAGAACTAAAGTTATAAACATCATATAAACAATCCCTTTACATCACAACTATATTTAATTATAGAGACACAAATGCCAAACAATCTCCTTATAACTTATACAATACATTTAAGCTGCTAACTGCACAACTGCCTAAGGCAGACAAACTTTACAGGCAACTTTGATGTACCTGATGTTTATATGTCTCCTTAATAACTTTAGTGAAAGGCCAACTATATTTGTGCAAACTGAGCCACACTTATAAAGCAATTACTATATTTTGAGAGATAAGAACTTAAAAAAAAAAGACCATTAACTTCAGATAAGAGGAAAAAAACATTCTAGGGAAAGTCCCTAGACTTTAAGTCTAGGGACAGGAGCCTGTGTTGAGGGTTCGAACCTGTTGCGCTGGGTGTTCCCAGACGCGCTCTAGTCCACTATACCACGACATGGTTAAAAGAATTGCAACAACCTGAAGTACTACTGCACCCGACAAGGGGACCCTGAGGCTTCCTACTGACGCCTAACCGGGGTTTCCACACAATCTCCCCTCCCCCCCCCCCATGCCACTCCCAGACTACAGCGTGTCTGGGTAACACCCAGCACAGATTCGAACCCTCATCACGGCCCTTGTGGATTTGTTCATTTGATATATCAAGTTATTGTGATTATTGCTAATTATCTTGGAGATGACAAGAAGTGGATGCTGCTCCCACAACACAAGAGGTCAACTCTACAGGAAAAGCAGAATATATCGTCCTGTTATAACTCTAGACAAAGAAACTCTGATATACAAAATATACCCATCAATTGCCATAATAGGAAATGCTTGAAAATTAAGTCATTCAATAGACACGTGAAAAAAAAGGAGAATGAATGCCCTAGGAAATTATGGTGAGAGCAGAGCAATACATAGATGTGGACCAGACCACACACTAGAAGTTGAAGGGACGACGACGTTTCGGTCCGTCCTGGACCATTCTCAAGTCGATACATACTTCAGCCACGTTATTGTGACTCATCGCCTGCAATACATAGATGTTATATGTATTGTAATATTCATCACACACAGGTCCAGCGGTACTACCACCACTAAGACTACCACTACCAGCACCATCACCACCACTACCACCACCTACCACCATCACAATAATAATCTTGCTGAAAAAAAACCGGGAACTTGACAATGTCAGAAAAGTTGACAGCTTTTCCATCCAGTTTAGGATTAGAAAGATGGTTATCTTGTCTTCTTCCCTGTCAATCTTGCCTTCTTCCCTGTCAATCTTGCCTTCTTCCCTGTCTCTCTCTCTCTTTGGCTTCCTCCCTGAGTCTGTTACCTTCCTACTCTCGCCTCTTGGATTCCTCTCAATGTTCTTCAAACTTAACGAGACTGCTTCTACTTTTGTTTGATTTCACTTCGAGCTCCGTGGGTTGAGCTCCGTGGGTTGAGCCCCGTGGGTTGAGCTCCGTGGGTTGAGCTCCGTGGGTTGAGCTCCGTGGGTTGAGCTCCGTGGGTTGTGCCCCGTGGGTTGAGCCCCGTGGGTTGAGCCCCGTGGGTTGTGCCCCGTGGGTTGAGCCCCGTGGGTTGTGCCCCGTGGATTGAGCCCCGTGGGTTGAGCCCCGTGGGTTGTGCCCCGTGGGTTGAGCCCCGTGGGTTGTGCCCCGTGGGTTGAGCCCCGTGGGTTGAGCCCCGTGGGTTGTGCCCCGTGGGTTGAGCCCCGTGGGTTGTGCCCCGTGGGTTGAGCCCCGTGGGTTGAGCCCCGTGGGTTGTGCCCCGTGGGTTGAGCCCCGTGGGTTGTGCCCCGTGGGTTGAGCTCCGTGGGTTGAGCCCCGTGGGTTGTGCCCCGTGAGTTGAGCCCCGAAGACTAGATATTAAAAGTTCAGTTTAGTGGAGGATAACCTTGGAGCCATGCTGACGGAGGGTATTAATAGCTTCCTTGTCCAGTGAGTGGATGAGCTCCTTAGCCTCTCTTCTTCTGGGTCACTTTAAGGCCACTTTATCTCCTCTTTAGGGCCACTTTATCTCCTCTTTAGGGCCACTTTATCTCCTCTTTAGGGCCACTTTATCTCCTCTTTAGGGCCACTTTATCTCCTCTTTAGAGCCACTTTATCTCCTCTTTAGGGCCACTTTTATCTCCTCTTCAAGGCCATGTTTTCTCTTTCTTAGGGCCACTTTGAATTCCTTTCAGGTAACTTGATTTATAGCCTCCGAACTCTTCTGTCATACTCTAGATTTCCCCTATTTATCCTCTCTTTCTCCCATCTTTATTCGCCACCTTCATTTCCGTTGCTTTATCTTTATTTTTTGTCGTTTCCTCCTAATTCTTTCCTAAGTTCCCCTCTTCCTCCTCCTCCTCCTTGCTTGCTCATAGTGCGGGCGTCCTCTTGCGTGGTGCTGTGTTTACCGAGACCAAATACTGGGAGCCTTGTTCTTGCTGTCTGGCTCGAGTAGTCTGTGGGTGACATGGTTCCTGGTCGACACGGTGTCTGGTCGACACGGTGTCTGGTCGACACGGTGTCCTGGTCGACACGGTATCTGGTCGACACGGTGTCTGGTCGACACGGTGTCTGGTCGACACGGTGTCTGGTCGACACGGTATCTGGTCGACACGGTATCTGGTCGACACGGTATCTGGTCGACACGGTCCCTGGTCGACACGGTATCTGGTCGACACGGTGTCTGGTAGACACGGTGTCTGGTCGACACGGTATCTGGTCGACACGGTGTCTGGTCGACACGGTGTCTGGTCGACACGGTATCTGGTCGACACGGTGTCTGGTCGACACGGTCCCTGGTCGACACGGTCCCTGGTCGACACGGTATCTGGTCGACACGGTGTCTGGTCGACACGGTGTCTGGTCGACACGGTGTCTGGTCGACACGGTCCCTGGTCGACACGGTGTCTGGTCGACACAGTCCCTAGTCGACACGGTCCCTAAAGTCCTCGAACTCGGCCCCCTGGACGTAACACCCACATACACCACTAACATATCCCTCCCCTTCCTCTCTCACCAAGCCTACCTAAGGATGACCTCTGACCTTCAACACCGCAGAGCCCCTGGAGGCAACCACCAGCCCTCGAGGGCAGCCCTGACCCCAACTCTCCTCCAACTGGTGCTGTGAAGGGAAAGACCTGACCTGCAGCTCCCTCCAAACTTTCCTGAACCCCGGCTCTTTGATGAAAATTTGTTTGGAGTCTGATATTGGCAACACAATACTAGCTGACTTTTCGCTTAATTAAGAACTGTATATGTTAGCCAGATTGGAGGAAGCCAATGATTGGAGGAAGCCAATGATTGGAGGATGCCATTGATTGGAGGAAGCCAAAGACTGGAGGAAGCGTCGAATAGTAAGGGGCTTTTACCTACCCAAGAGACAGATTCACAGTAGCCCGATAAACGTCTATATTACGGTGGTTTGATATCTCTAGAGCACCGGAATTTATACGCTGT
>NC_091184.1:34423205-34430705 GCF_040958095.1 Procambarus clarkii | reverse complement strand
ACAGGCCAATTACACTGGATTAATCTTTGTGTTTAGATAGGAGATGCCTCGTATGGGCCAATAAGCCTTCTGCAGCCCCTATGTTTATCCCTTATGTATCCCCCCATGTTTTCACCTTCATTGTATTATCACCTGACCTAATGCGGGTATAAAATCAACTAGTATTGTAAGATCTGTTCACTTGAGAATGAACCATGGAGGTTCGAAACGTCGTGCAAATTATACAAATAAGTGTAATACACTCTATAGTAAATCACTTCTTTTCTTCACCTTAAAAGTACGAAAATGAGTTTTGGAGAACTCCTATTTCAATTAAGCTCTGATGCTAAGAAAATAGTTTAGAGGGATAGAAGCCCTAAACCAGAAAATAATAAATACAGAATATGCGGTCATATTCAATGAAACATGTTTGAAAGAAAACCTGCTGCCAGTATACACCAATATATATATATATATATATATATATATATATATATATATATATATATATATATATATATATATATATATATATATATATGAGCGAGAAGATATATATTTTGCTTCACTTCAGACATCTTCTTTCTTCATTTAAATACTGTAAAGCTTAATCTTGCTTAAGTCTTTTCCAAACCTCTTAGCAGCTGAGGCTTTTAGTTATACCAACTCTTGGTCTCTGAGCGGCGCCGTCTTGGCTATACCAACTCCCACTCTCTAAGTAGTTCAGTCTCTTGGTTACACAACCCTCCGAATGGCTCAGACACGATTGGTTATACTATCTAGAAGCCACTTTGTTATACACATAGTTACCAATGGTTACAATTATTATTGTATTTTAACCTTTGTTCCTTCTCACGTTATGCCCAAGTGTTTAGGCCACCATTCCCTTCCCTTCGTCCCATCCCAAAGCCTTATCCTGACTCCCTTCCAAGTGCTATATAGTCGTAATGGCTTGGCGCTTTCTTCTAATAGTTCCCTTTCCTTCCCTCTCAGGTCATTAGGGACTTATAAAAATATATAAATTGGGGCGTTGAAAAGTTCTTTGATGTGGACAGGAGCCTCGTGGGGGTGATGGGGCTGTCTAGAGTAGTTAACACCCTTCCTTCACTTTCCAGGTCCTCCTGTACAACTTGTTCACCCTGGAGGTCTTCCTGTACAACTTGTTCACCCTGGAGGTCTTCCTGTACAACTTGTTCACCCTGGAGGTCTTCCTGTACAACTTGTTCACCATGGAGGTCTTCCTGTACAACTTGTTCACCCTGGAGGTCTTCCTGTACAACGTGTTCACCCTGGAGGTCTTCCTGTACAACGTGTTCACCCTGGAGGTCTTCCTGTACAACGTGTTCACCCTGGAGGTCTTCCTGTACAACTTGTTCACCCTGGAGGTCTTCCTGTACAACTTGTTCACCCTGGAGGTCTTCCTGTACAACTTGTTCACCCTGGAGGTCTTCCTGTACAACTTGTTCACCCTGGAGGTCTTCCTGTACAACTTGTTCACCCTGGAGGTCTTCCTGTACAACGTGTTCACCCTGGAGGTCTTCCTGTACAACGTGTTCACCCTGGAGGTCTTCCTGTACAACGTGTTCACCCTGGAGGTCTTCCTGTACAACTTGTTCACCCTGGAGGTCTTCCTGTACAACTTGTTCACCCTGGAGGTCTTCCTGTACAACTTGTTCACCCTGGAGGTCCTCCTGAACAACTTGTTCACCCTTGAGGTCTTCCTGTACAACGTGTTCACTCTTGAGGTCTTCCTGTATAACTTGTTCACCCTGGAAGTCTTCCTGTACAACTTGTTCACTCTTGAGGTCTTCCTGTATAACTTGTTCACCCTGGAAGTCTTCCTGTACAACTTGTTCACTCTTGAGGTCTTCCTGTACAACGTGTTCACCCTGGAGGTCTTCCTGTACAACGTGTTCACCCTGGAGGTCCTCCTGTACAACGTGTCCACCCTGGAGGTCTTCCTGTACAACGTGTTCACCCTGGAGGTCCTCCTGTACAACGTGTTCACCCTGGAGGTCTTCCTGTACAGCTTGTTCACCCTGGAGGTCCTACTGTACAACTTGTTCAGCCTGGAGGTCTTCCTGTACATCTTGTTCACCCTGGAGGTCCTCCTGTAAATCTTGTTCACCCTGGAGGTCCTCCTGTACAACTTGTTCACCCTGGAGGTCCTACTGTACAACTTGTTCACCCTGGAGGTCTTCCTGTACAACGTGTTCATCCTGGAGGTCTTCCTGTACATCTTGTTCACCCTGGAGGTCCTCCTGTACATCTTGTTCACCCTGGAGGTCCTCCTGTACAACTTGTTCACCCTGGAGGTCCTCCTGTACAACTTGTTCACCCTGGAGGTCCTCCTGTACAACTTGTTCACCCTGGAGGTCCTCCTGTACAACGTGTTCACCCTGGAGGTCCTCCTGTACAACGTGTTCACCCTGGAGGTCTTCCTGTACATCTTGTTCACCCTGGAGGTCCTCCTGTACATCTTGTTCACCCTGGAGGTCCTCCTGTACAACTTGTTCACCCTGGAGGTCCTCCTGTACAACGTGTTCACCCTTGAGGTCTTCCTGTACAACGTGTTCACCCTGGAGGTCTTCCTGTACAACTTGTTCACCCTTGAGGTCTTCCTGTACAACGTGTTCACCCTGGAGGTCTTCCTGTACAACTTGTTCACCCTTGAGGTCTTCCTGTACAACGTGTTCACCCTGGAGGTCTTCCTGTACAACGTGTTCACCCTGGAGGTCTTCCTGTACAACGTGTTCACATATAAGTCCCACAGTGAACCTCAGAATATTATCACGGCTCATCTTGCCTAAGGCCAGGAGAAGCAGGAGTGTCAAGAGTAGAGGCATTCCTCTTGATTTAGAGACTCACATTTTCAAGATTTAGTGGTGAGTGACAGACTGTGTGATGTAGGGGAGACACGATGGGAGACGCTCCCCAGTAGCCAGACTGAAAGACTCTCAAGAGGAATGAGGTGAAAATATTGTTATTCCGATGTGCAAAGCCTGAGGCTCTCTCGTACCATTCCGGTGGACAGTTCCGATCAAGTGAGTGATCGGAATGCGGTGAACCCAATACAGTTCTGACATTTCCAGTGATATTCTGTTGACAATATTTGAGTGGGAGCCTATGATTAGGGGACCTATTTCCCCAGTGAAGGGAAACACGAATAGTGACAGCCTGGCAGTGGAGTCACAGTTTGAATGGTGGTTGCCTGACGACAAATCACTGTTCAGTGCCTCACATCACAGGGCGCAGGCAAGCTGTGAAGAAAGAAGACTCTAGTCCTACGAGGAGGGGCCAGGAACAACGAGGAGGGGCCAGGAACAACGAGGAGGGGCCAGGAACAACGAGGAGGGGCCAGGAACAACGAGGAGGGGCCAGGAACAACGAGGAGGGGCCAGGAACACGTCACATGCCCATCTTCTAGTGTCAGGCATCTCCTCCACGCTCGTCACCATCGTCGTTATTTTGGCGCCAAGACTGGATGACATTTGCGGGATAGCAGGGCGCGCCTGACGGTTGGTTGTCATAACAACGCTTTTTTAAATTTGGAGTAGGTGTCGGTTATCCCCCCCCCCCATCCCCCCACCTTTTTCTTCAAGCGAGGTTTAGAGATTTTTCTTTGTGTGAGGATCAGAGACAATGAGGTGAGAGGTCATTTAACGCTATGAAATATTGCTATATTACATTCATACTATAGTGATGATAGCAGTGCAATATATATATATACACATCTATGGAAGAGAAGAGAGGAGGCACAAGTGATATACTGTCATTATATATATACTATGATTCCTGTCATTCGTTATTGCTAAGCCTCTCAAATATTACTTAAAGTGATTGAAAGTTAGCTATAAAGATCATTATATGTTCTTAACATGGATGTAAATATAATTCAAGTGAAATTCAGTTGCTTAAGTGACCTACTGAAAGTTCTCTTGAAGAGTAAATGATTTTCAATTAAGCGAGGCGATTGGTATTTATAATTGTCATTGCAGTTACTTTAGTAAATGTTTTAAAGGATAAATTTTCTGCCTTACTTCTCTTCTGCCTCTGATTTTATACGTAATTGACTTAAAGAGATTACCACATTGCATGCACAATGGCAGAGGATTAACAGAAGAGGCTATTATTAACTTAGCCGAGTTACGTCTATAGCATTGAATTGTGTGTGAGTGTGAGTGTGTACTCACCTAATTGTGCTTGCGGGGGTTGAGCTTTGGCTCTTTGGTCCCGCCTCTCAACTGTCAATCAACTGGTGTACAGGGTCCTGAGCCTACTGGGCTCTGTCATATCTACATTTGAAACTGTGCATGGAGTCAGCCTTCACCACATCACTTACCTAATGCATTCCATATGTGTGTGTGCGTGTGTGTGTGTGTGTGTGTGTGTGTGTGTGTGTGTGTGTGTGTGTGTGTGTGTGTGTGTGTGTGTGTGTGTGTGTGTGTGTGTTACAGAAGAGTTGTTTCTGGGTAAAGTTCGTTCTTTTAACATAAATGTTCTCAATCATTCTTTATGTTTGATGATAACTATAATAATAAACCACTCTACGTCCTCCTCGGGTAGATTAATCCCAATAACCTACCACTCTACTTTCTATTCTGTTACGCCACCCCAATAATCTACCTATTCTTCCCATTATTGTAGACTATCCCAATCATCTACCACACTCCATATTCTTTTTATAGTCCACCCCAATCATCTACCACTCTACCTACTCTTCTTATAATCCACCCCAATCATCTACCCCTCTACCTACTCTTCTTATAGTCCACCCCAATCATCTACCCCCTCTACCTACTCTTCATATAGTCTACCCCAATCATCTACCCACTCTACCCACTAAAACGTGTTCCTTAATAAAAAAAAAGTTGTACACCACTAATAAATGTTAAAAAAAAGTAAAATCCCACTACTCGTATTTGGACTTTATTTAGACAAGAGATAAAGGGGAAGAACTACCTCTTTTCAGGACAAGTAAATCCCCTTGGAAAGAGCAGTTTTTCTTCGTAAAAGAAACAGTTACCCTAAATGTTCGCTCGTTTTCTGTTGACTGAGAATGTATTCTTGACTGATTTCTTGTCCACCATTTTCGTATAAAATTCGTCCCTTGACTTATATTTTATATTTGTTTATATATTTAGGTTAGTAAATTTATTTACTATAAGGGAAAAAATTCAGACTGTTCTAACACTGAAGTGATTATTATTTTTTTACATATTTTTCCAGTAATTTTGCATCCATCTGATATTTTTCAAGTTTAAACAAGTTTTACATACATATATATATATATATATATATATATATATATATATCACTGTTCTTGGTGTATACGTATTGAGAGTTTACTCCATTCCTGATATTGTGCCCAACCACTTAAGCTGAATCTCATTTTAAAAACATATCCATCCGTGTGAAGCATTAACAGGTCAAGTAGGGTCTCTTAGTTCAGTTGGCTTCATTCTCTACTCGCAATCGGGGATCCCAGGTTCGATTCCTGGGCGGAACAAAAGTGGTTGGGCATATTCCCCTTAAGTTAATGTGTCTGTTCACCTATCAGTAAATAGGTACCAGGGGAATTGGTCAACTGTTGTGAGGTTGCACACACACACACACACACACACACACACACACACACACACACACACACACACACACACACACACACACACACACACACACACACACGTCTACGCCTCTCGGAGGATTTTAGAAATCCAGAATAAAAGCTGCGTGAAATTAAGGTTGTCAGAAGAATCCAGAGCCTTATGAGGGAGATTTATGAGAGAGAGAGAGAGAGAGAGAGAGAGAGAGAGAGAGAGAGAGAGAGAGAGAGAGAGAGAGAGAGAGAGATAAGAGAGTAAGAAGAGACAGCTGACAGCATCCTTCTCTCTCTCTCTCTCTCTCTCTCTCTCTCTCTCTCTCTCTCTCTCTCTCTCTCTCTCTCTCTCTCTCTCTCTGTCTCTCTCCCTCACACACGCAGCCTATTCACTCAATCGTAAAAATGAGATAAAAACTCTATCATAAAAGAGAACCAAAATGCGTATAAAACTTTAACAGCGTATCAACGCAAAGTGAACAGTCTGGTGTCTCTTTTCTTCTCTCCCTCTCTTCATATCTCTCTTATCTCTCCCTTCTTCACTTTTCTCTGCATCTATAGAACTAAAATATAATGTTTTATTTAATATTCATTATAGAACATAATGAATATTAAACATACGTATATAAAAATAAAGCTGATAGCAGTTAAACAAAAAAACAAAACAGGTCAAAATTTGTAGTCTTCGAATATCTTTTTCTCTTCACCGAAGCTATTATTATCTCTCGATCTATCTCTGTCTTCGTCTGTTTTCCCCCAAGGCCTCCCCCCCTCCCCCCCCACCCCCTCTCACACACTCTCCCAACTGCCCAATCGCTTCATTCGCCGGGAACTGCACCGGATCAATGGTATTTATCCTCAGCAAATGAAAACTCTTGACTCGGAGCCTGGGACGGTATTGACTAGTTCTTCCTCACCGGAAGGCTGGCTCTTAGTCTACAGTATACTACATCAGGGCTCTTAGTCTACAGTATACTAGAGCAGGGCTCTTGGTCTGGGGTATACTAGATCAGGGCTCTTAGTCTACAGTATACTAGATCAGGGTTCTTAGTCTACAGTATACTAGATCAGGGCTCTTAGTCTACAGTATACTAGAGCAGGGCTCTTGGTCTGGGGTATACTAGATCAGGGCTCTTGGTCTGGGGTATACTAGAGCAGGGCTCTTGGTCTACAGTATACTAGAGCAAGGCTCTTGGTCTGGGGTATACTAGAGCAGGGCTCTTGGTCTACAGTATACTAGAGCAAGGCTCTTGGTCTGGGGTATACTAGAGCAGGGCTCTTGGTCTGGGGTATACTAGAGCAGGGCTCTTGGTCTGGGGTATACTAGAGCAGGCTCTTGGTCTGGGGTATACTAGAGCAGGGCTCTTGGTCTGGGGTATACTAGAGCAAGGCTCCTTGGTTCTGGGGGTATACTAGAGCAGGGCTCTTGGTCTGGGGTATACTAGAGCAGGGCTCTGGTCTACGGGTATACTAGAGCAGGCTCTGGTCTGGGGTTATTACTCGAGCAAGGGCTCTTGGTTTGGGGGTATACTAGAGCAGGGCTCTTGGTCTACAGTATACTAGAGCAAGGCTCTTGGTCTGGGGTATACTAGAGCAGGGCTCTTGGTCTGGGGTATACTAGAGCAGGGCTCTTGGTCTGGGGTATACTAGAGCAGGGCTCTTGGTCTGGGGTATACTAGAGCAGGGCTCTTGGTCTGGGGTATACTAGAGCAAGGCTCTTGGTCTGGGGTATACTAGAGCAGGGCTCTTGCTCTACAGTATACTAGAGCAGGGCTCTTGCTCTACAGTATACTAGAGCAGGGCTCTTGATCTACAGTATACTGGAGCAGGGATCTTGATCTACAGTATACTAGAGCAGGGCTCTTGATCCACAGTATACTAGAACAGGGCTCTTGATCTACAGTATACTAGAGCAGGGCTTC
>NC_091184.1:34400705-34420705 GCF_040958095.1 Procambarus clarkii | reverse complement strand
TCATGTAACCAGCACCGCTTCTTCCGCCATCCCTGCCCTGCACCAGACCTGTAGGGGACGACACACAAGGTCAGTAATAGCCTTAAATGGTATTTTGAGTCTTGACTGCTATCTGCAACACATTAAAATAGCAGTCTTATTGCAAGGCCACTCATAGGTACCTCCAACCTCACACACACACACACTCACACACACACACACACACACACACACACACACACACACACACACACACACACACACACACACACACACACAAAGAGCCAAAGCTCAACCCCCGCAAGCACAAATAGGTGAGTACACACACACACACACACACACACACAAGGTGATGGAGAAGATCGTGAGAAAAAACCTGGTAACACATCTGGAGAGAAGGGACTTCGTGACAAATCGCCAACATGGATTCAGGGAGGGTAAATCTTGCCTTACAGGCTTGATAGAATTCTACGATCAGGTGACACAGATTAAGCAAGAAAGAGAGGGCTGGGCGGACTGCATTTTCTTGGATTGTCGGAAAGCCTTTGACACAGTACCGCATAAGAGGCTGGTACATAAGCTGGAGAGACAGGCAGGTGTAGCTGGTAAGGTGCTCCAGTGGATAAGGGAGTATCTAAGCAATAGGAAGCAGAGAGTTACGGTGAGGGGTGAGACCTCCGATTGGCGTGAAGTCACCAGTGGAGTCCCACAGGGCTCTGTACTCGGTCCTATCTTGTTTCTGATATATGTAAATGATCTCCCGGAGGGTATCGATTCATTTCTCTCAATGTTTGCGGACGATGCTAAAATTATGAGAAGGATTAAAACAGAAGAGGACTGTTTGAGGCTTCAAGAAGACCTAGACAAGCTGAAGGAATGGTCGAACAAATGGTTGTTAGAGTTTAACCCAACCAAATGTAATGTAATGAAGATAGGTGTAGGGAGCAGGAGGCCAGATACAAGGTATCATCTGGGAGAGGAAATTCTTCAGGAGTCAGAGAAGGAAAAAGACTTGGGGGTTGATATCACGCCAGACCTGTCTCCTGCAGCACATATCAAGCGGATAACATCAGCGGCATATGCCAGGCTGGCCAACATACGAACGGCATTCAGAAACTTGTGTAAAGAATCATTCAGAACTTTGTATACCACATATGTCAGGCCAATCCTGGAGTATGCAGCCCCAGCATGGAGTCCATATCTAGTCAAGGATAAGACTAAACTGGAAAAGGTTCAAAGGTTTGCCACCAGACTAGTACCCGAGCTGAGAGGTATGAGCTACGAGGAGAGACTACGGGAATTAAACCTCACTTCGCTGGAAGACAGAAGAGTTAGGGGGGACATGATCACCACATTCAAGATTCTGAAGGGGATTGATAGGGTAGATAAAGACAGTCTATTTAACACAAGGGGAACACGCACAAGGGGACACAGGTGGAAACTGAGTGCCCAAATGAGCCACAGAGATATTAGAAAGAACTTTTTTAGTGTCAGAGTGGTTGACAAATGGAATGCATTAGGAAGTGATGTGGTGGAGGCTGACTCCATACACAGTTTCAAGTGTAGATATGACAGAGCCCGATAGGCTCAGGAATCTGTACACCTGTTGATTGACGGTTGAGAGGCGGGACCAAAGAGCCAGAGCTCAACCCCCGCAAACACAACTAGGTGAACTAGGTGAGTACACACACACACATACACACATACACACACCCACACCCACACACATACACACCCACACACACACACATACATAGAGCCAAAGCTCAACCCCCGCAAGCACAAATAGGTGAGTACACACACACACACACACACAAACACACACATACACACACACACGCACACACACACACACACACACACACACACACACACACACACACACACACACACACACACACACACACACACACACACACACACACACACACACACACACACACACACACACACACACACACACACACACACACACACACACACACACACACATATAATCATATCAAACAACCTGGCTATTCCAACTCTGTTACAGTACTGTTGAACTTGTTTAAAATCCACAGCCCTATTTGAAAAAAACTTTTTTTTCCTGTTATTTCGTAAATCCAAAACTATGTCATTTGTGTCTGTTGTTTCGAGTTTAAATTGAAGTGGTTAGTTTTAGTACCACATTTATACGTCACTTGCTATATCCTGTCATTTATCAGTACTCCTCAATCATTACACATTTAAGGCAGTGTCTGGGATGCTCCCGGACGCAGGTTCGAATCCTCGTCACGGCCCTTGTGGATTTGTTCCTCAATCATGTTCCCTTTATCATGTTCTTCGTCACTCTCTTGAGAATGTAAATATAATTAAATTCCTTCAATAAGAAAGGTTCCCGAGTCCCGGGATTAGTGTTGATATCCTTCTCTGGATCCGGTAAAGACAAAAATGTATATATTAGAGCATAAGAATTCAGGAAAATGCGGAAGGTCTACGGGCCTATACGTGGCCATTCCTGTTTACAACCCGTCCTCGACTCAAGTCCATTACATCCAGCGGTCGACCCCACAGACGCATTCATAAATTTTTATGTGCTGTGCATTCATAACGGGAATTTTTTCAAATATAAATTAATATTATAATATATTAGCATATTGTGCATATATAGGCATAGGTAAGGTTAGGTTAGGTGTTTAGGTTCTGTTGGCGATTATTTGTATTTGTAGTACGTGGGTGAAGCATTTACAGCGTTGTGGTTCGGACACAAGTCGTCAGTGAAGCACTTGTTCCGGAAGTATTCGAACGTCATCAGTTGTGAGTCGTGTGTAAACCGTTTTTTCATTCATAAACAGCTGGGGTTTGGCGGGTGGATGGAATCACATTTGGGTCTTTGTTTGGAGGACGAACTGCCTGTTTATGTTAACTCATTCAGATATATCCTGCAGTGTTGTGTTCGAACCTGTACACACTATGCTGTTTACCTCTCTCAATATAGCTCAAAAAGTAGCATTAGATGCGATATTACTAACGTTCCAAGGAATGATTTTTCAATATCCACTTTATATTGTTTCGAACACTAAAGCATTGATTTTTTTTTGGCTTATCACACCTACTAATAATGACTCCCATTTGGGGACAGTTTCAATGTTGTTCAACCGATTTTTGAATTAGAACCAATCCTTTGTCAGAATTAAACAGCATCTCAGACTTTTCTTCATTTTAATATTCTATCCAAGTCGTTATGTAGCAATGTTGAATCTTCGTTTGAACTGATTTCCAGCTCTATTGTAGTGTCATCACCAATTTTGTTAAATGTGCTGCTCATTCCTGGTTCTAAGTCATTTAAATAAGAGTCAACAGGAGAGGACCGAGCCTTGTTTACTCTATATAAATGTACACTTACAGTTATCCACAAGACGTTTACTCTTTGCTGTGTATTTTGTTGAAATACTTCCCGCCAAACACACAACGAAACTACGACGTTGCTACAACGTTCAAACAAGTTTTAATACCTCCTAACCAGTTAAAACAACCAATATAGCAAGTTGTAACAACGTTCTAATATGTCATAAACACGTTAAGCCAAGCTGTAACAACTTTATTACAAGTTGTAACAAGCAGAAAATAGGCACAGTTGCGGTTTGTGTTTAAGGCCCCAATACAGCTTAAGAGATACCCTTCAGTACCGTGCACCATCACCTGCCTAAGTCATCTCTCATGACGTGTGATACCAAAAGCTTTACTGTGGCCAAAGTTTATTGCATTGACATATTCGTCCGGGTGGCAACTGATACCAATTGCCTGTGAACATGTATTCCGCTCCAGTTCGTCGACGGCTGGCCAATAATTGGTATGCATTGCTCCGTGTTTTCCAGTGCCATTTGCCACCTGCACTGAGGCAGATAACGAGCTGGTTCAATTAATGTGTGAATGTTGCCCACCTCAGCTACTACAGCGCCCAACCACAGAGCCGGAGAAGCATACCATCGTTCAACCCGCTCTCGCACAAGACAGCACATATATGACTTATTGATTATAGTCACTATTTTGCTTATAAATAAGTATATATGTGACATATTTTAAGCCATATTTTTTTTCAAGGCACTAACTCTTCCTCTTAGTTTTATTAAACAATAGAGATTTTATACAAAATTTGACAATATCCTGAGTTACTTTAAAATTTATTTAAATATTTTAGTTTTGTTTTTAATATTTGTATATAACTGTAATATCAATATAGGTATAGGTTCAGTATTAATTGTAACATCTTAACATAGTAAGAAGGTTAGGTTAGGTCGGTGTTTTCTATTCAGCATTTCAAGGTAAACTCAAATATTCATAATAAATTAGTATGTCACATATGCACTTATTCATAAGCCAAATATTGACTATAAGCAAGTGCGAGAACGGGTTGCATCGTTCCATTCCTTCCCACAGATTGATCGCTGATGTCGCTAATTTGAGAGTTAACAATGAAACCGTTACCATAGTGTTCTTCTCACCCTTACTACCTGCGTTTGTTCATGTCTTCATTCGTAGGCATGGCAGATACCAACGCCGTCTGGTCCTTGGTATTTGCATAAATACAACATTAGTCTTGTTGAGCAAGAAAGGTGTTCTCTCTTAACTAATGCATCTTTTTCATCAATTTCCTTTTTCTTATTCTTCGTCTTGTGCTTGTTGACAGCAGTTCACCTCCTGAGCAACTCCTCCCCCTCCCCCCCACATGTTTATATGGTCTTTCTCCTCCTTGTGAAGCTTGTGAAAATTAAAGAGTCATTGCACTGCAATATTGACTCATGAATAGCGGGCTTAAAATCAGATGCGCAACAGTAGCAGCCAATCTAGGCTGGTTCACACACACACACACACACACACACACACACACACACACACACACACACACACACACACACACACACACACACACACACACACACACACACACACACACACACACACACACACACACACACACACACACACACACACACTCTAGGCTTCACCTAATCAAGTTCCTTGGCGTGAATATCAGCAACGCGGAAAACTTGTCGGCCTGGAGTTAATGAGGTTCCCGGTCGAGCAGAGTGTGGAGCTCCTTCCTGCCCCCCCATCCTTCATAACACACTTTCACGGCTTTCTAAACATCTTCCAGCATACCAAACTTTAACTTACGTATGTTGACCAGACCACACACAAGAAGGTGAAGGGACGATGACGTTTCGACTTGAGAATGATCCGGGACGGACCGAAACGTCGTCGTCGTCCCTTCACCTTCTAGTGTGTGGTCTGGTCAACATACTTTAGCCACGTTATTTTGACTCCTCGCCTGCGTATATTACGTATATTAACATCCACTGTTGAGTCGGTCAATGTCTTTCATTGAGTTACTTGTCGCGTACAACGTTGTCTAAGCAACAATAGAACATTTATCTTACTTTAGATTGGAGATTCTTTTGATACACTGATCAAAATTTATGATAAAAGTTGATGGTCAATGTCTGAGTCTCAATGTATCGTCGGCTGTAAGATGGAGCAGCTCAGTTCATGTATCAAGTTCAAGAGAGATTCCGGCGTCTCATACATATCTGGAACTTTAACCATCATTTTTTTCCTTCAAAACTTTAAACTTGTCTTCAAGAATATAATGATCAAAACTGCCAGACAAAGTTGAGAGATGCAACTGCATAGTTCATCTCATTGTGGTTCAAACTTAGACCAGTAATGGCGTGTTCTCAATGTGTTGCCACAGAGTTGGTAACATGGAATATTCCGCTCTGAGTTGCCACAGTTAAAATACATTTGTAAATATTTTTACTTTTCGCGGAAGCGCAATAAATTATATATTATTTTCCTGATAGTTCCAAATTAAGTTTATGTAGACCTAAAATGCTTTTTTTTGTTATGTTTGCTAAATATAACAACTTATAAATAAATCCATTATAAAAGGAATCTAACGAATCTGATTTGTTTCCCAGGTTAAAAAAAAAGGATATTAATCCCCTCAAAAGCTCCTAAGCGCTTGTTAGGGTTGAGGATTGTGAAAGCCTCCGCTTGAGCGGTGTTATGATGAGCGCTATTCACCCCCACACAACTCTTCAAAGACAAGTGCTCAATGAGCTCCCTTTAATGATATTAACCAGTTTAATCACGTCTTTGAGAAACATACTAAACATACCAGGAATATATCGCGGGGAATATAACGATGATTACAGCTAATAGCATTACTTGCTGTATATAATCTTTTTGTCTCTTGATGTAATAATTACAATATACAAAGAGAACTTAGTACGAGTGATACAATATACAACAGTGATACAATATACAACATTTTGATTTATTTTATGGCTAAAAAGTACTCCAGTGTTCTGAAACTTAAATTAAGTGAACTATTGAGAACAAACTATTAATACTTGGCGAACTTTACAACTGCTTTACCTTACGGTTTCCAATAGTCAGGAACAGGAAGCACCCCACAACAGTTGCCTAACTCTGCATACCTACTTACTGCTAGGTAAACAGCTGCATCAGATGAAAGAAAAATTGTCCAACTTTGTCTCTCTCCTGCCAAGGATTCGAACCAGGGATATTCGATTATGAGCTAAAAGCAAAGACCACTACGCTACAGGACACATACTATACAATGGCCACCTGGGGCCACGATTCATCAAGAATTTACGTATCCATTTACGAAACCTGTACATCTTCAAACAGCGCGGCTTAATCTCTATTTATTAAATAGTTTACGAGCCTCGTAACTTCGCAAATCAAGGTTATTACCGTTATAAACTGTTTAATAACTGCAAACTAAGCTGCCGTAATTGAAGGAAGATGTAGAGGTTTCGTGAATGGGCACTTTAAGTACTGGCGGGCTCTGAATATAATCACCCTTCACTCCTGCCCTTGTTGACTGATATCCAGAATGGCATAACCAGAGCACTCAGATATACATGAATAATAATGTTTCGACTTTTCGAGAGAGAGAGAGAGAGAGAGAGAGAGAGAGAGAGAGAGAGAGAGAGAGAGAGAGAGAGAGAGAGAGAGAGAGAGAGAGAGAGAGAGAGAGAATGAGAGAGAGAATGAGAGAGAGAGAGAGAGAGAGAGAGAGAGAGAGAGAGAGAGAGAGAGAGAGAGAGAGAGAGAGAGAGAGAGAGAGAGAGAGAGATTTATGGCCTTAGGAACTGGGAGAGAGGGAATTATTAGGGGAAAGCACAAAGCCATTACCACTATAGAGCACTTGGAGGATGTAACAATAAGGATTTGGGATGGGACGAGGGGGGGAGTGGGGGGAGGGGAATGGAAATGGTGCCCAGGCACTTGGACAGTCGGGGATTGAACGCCGACCTGTATGAAGCGAGACCGTCGCTCTACCGTTAGCAACAGGGAGAAATACCTTAATAGAGCAAACGGGATCCGGAAGAAAGCCAGAGATATTCCTCTGGAGACGACGAGTCACAATAACGAGGTGAAGAGACGACGACGACGTTTCGGTCCATCTTGGACAATGATCACGTCGTATGAGACTCACACGTCGTGACAATGGTCCCAGGACGGACCGAAACGTCGTCGTCGTCATCTCTCCATCTTCTGATGTCCGCTTTGGTCATCATATTCCTCAGGAGACAGTGGAGAGTTACAGACTCTGCCTCCAGACCTGGGAGCTCTGTACCGCCCTGGTACTTTACACGAGGTACAGCTCAGGTTGGGTCATTTACGATGAAGGGGGGGGGAGGGGGGTTCATGGAGGTGCATGAGTCCGGTAGAGTCAGAGAGCGAACTCTATGTGGACTCTAGCGAACACGTACTCTATGTGGACTCTAGGGAACACGTACTCTATGTGGACTCTAGCGAACACGTACTCTATGTGGACTCTAGCGAACACGTACTCTATGTGGACTCTAGCGAACACGTACTCTATGTGGACTCTAGCGAACACGTACTCTATGTGGACTCTAGCGAACACGTACTCTATGTGGACTCTAGCGAACACGTAGTTGACACCAGAGGACTAGTTCCTCTTCAACTTCCTGGCAGAAAGGGGCCCCCATCTTCTAATTCCCTGTCACTAATTCTGAGCGTACACACCCTACCACTGTATGTATTGTAGAACCCTTGTAAGGACCTTGCAAGAACTTTGCAAGGACCTTGCAAGGATATTGCAAGGACCTTGGAAGGAGCCCTCACTCACTAAATCACATACACCTTCGCAAAGTCGACAGGTTTGCCCCAAGTCTGGTACTAGGAAAAAGAGAAATGGGTTGTGCTCATCAGCTGAGAGAGTATTTGACATCACGTTGCTATAAAAGATGAGAATTATAAGAGACATGATCTCAACATACAAAATACACAGAAAGACTGAAAACTAAAACGATCGATGTAGATGGTCTGAAAGCAAAGCAAGACCATCTACACGCATCAAGAACTCACTAAACCCAATTCGGAAAGTCCCTGAAAGCTCTACAAGAAAGCACTAAGCCTTTCTGAGGTAATCCATCCCTCTCTGAATACCGCAGGAGAACGGTCTCCTGCCTTATGTGGCAGACACAATCCATCCCCCCAAAAAATAAAGGCTCAAGGGATAGTGAATCGCATTAAAGAGAGGGATAGCTCTGAATAGGCAGATGAAGGGGAGGTGTAGACGAGACAGACGCCTTATTAGTTTTGAATAGAGAGAGAGAGAGAGAGAGAGAGAGAGAGAGAGAGAGAGAGAGAGAGAGAGAGAGAGAGAGAGAGAGAGAGAGAGAGAGAGAGAGAGAGAGAGAGAAAGAGAGAGAGAGAGAGAGAGAGAGAGAGAGAGAGAGAGAGAGAGAGAGAGAGAGAGAGAGAGAGAGAGAGAGAGAGAGAGAGAGAGAGAGAGAGAGAAAGAGAGAGAGAGAGAGAGAGAGAGAGAGAGAGAGAGAGAGAGAGAGAGAGAGAGAGAGAGAGAGAGAGAGAGAGAGAGAGAGAGAGAGAGAGAGAGAGAGTTTAGGAACGTATACAGTATTGATATAAAATTCAAATCAAACTACCATTTCGTTAGGAATCATTCTTATCATCACCCTCACCCCAAATCATCAGGATATTCATCATTCACCGCAATCATACCATCATCCTCACTCTTAATTAAAATTCAATATATCAACACAGCCTCTCATAAGATAACATATACTGACCCAGATCATTTGCATATCATTGGCATACAGCGAAAAACAGATATCCAATTTTTCCCATAACTGCTTGTGTCTTAAAACCATATTTGACTCCTGAGTTGTGATTGTTGTTGATATCTCATCTGGGAGGACAGTGTTATCATGATAACAGACAACAGTATTGTTCACAATCATTTATTGTTGGTGTTCTCTATGGTTTTTTTTTTTTTGGTCCAGGGGAACTGCATATCAATAGAGGTCTTGCTCCCTCCAGGAGAGATTATGGGAAGAAGGGAGGTTATCTATTCTTGAGGTTATCTTGAGATGATTTCGGGGCTTTAGTGTCCCCGCGGCCCGGTCCTCAACCAGGCCTCCACCCCCAGGAAGCAGCCCGTGACAGCTAACACCCAGGTACCTATTTTACTGCTAGGTAACAGGGGCATAGGGTGAAAGAAACTCTGCCCATTGTTTCTCGCCGGCGCCCGGGATCGACCCCGGGACCACAGGATCACAAGTACAGCATGCTGTCCGCTCGGCCGACCGGCTCCAAAACCAACGTCTTTGCCGTGACCAGGATTCGAACCTGGGTTATTGCGGCCACAACGCAATGTACTAACCACTATACGATCACGGCCATTGGACAGGGAGGCCATGGAGAGAATACTGGCAAAGTCTGGAACAAGGAACAAAGACATTGAACACGAAGGAGAGGAAGAAAACAAATTAAAAATTAAAGAAATTCAGCAAAACAAAAAAAAACACGAACGGAAAGTCAGACAATTACGATGGAACGTGGTCGTATGATTCCTCTTTCCCCACAAATTCATATAGAAAAAGCCTGAGTATATAGAGACACATATAAGCCGGAGATGACATCTCCATTAACACAAATATGATGCTAAAGCTGCTAGTATAATGGTTTTTGTCCTGATAACAAGTTCATTCCGTGATCAGGCGGAAAATGCATTAGTTCGGAGTTGATATTACCGGCGCTGCTCTGTTCTGTGTTAACAACACGATGAAATACTTCCATATCCCCTTTTATGCAGTGTGTGTGTGTGTGTGTGTGTGTGTGTGTGTGTGTGTGTGTGTGTGTGTGTGTGTGTGTGTGTGTGTGTGTGTGTGTGTGTGTGTGTCGCCCACTACGACATAAGCCATAGAGGTCGCCATGTCTGGTGTCTAATCTCCCGCTGTGTAAAATGAGTAGGCTTGTGCTTGCTTTACGACCATGTGGTAAGTCAAAGTGTTTGGGCTTCAGGGTTTAGAATTGTTCTCATGTTGGTTCCCGGTATTACTAAACTATACACAGAATACAAAAACTATACACAGAATACAAAAACTATACACAGAATACAAAAACTATACACAGAATACAAAAACTATACACAGAATACAAAAACTATACACAGAATACAAAAACTATACACAGAATACAAAAACTATATACAATCCACAAATTATCCACAAAATAGAAAAAAATCTGATATTACACCTTATTAACTTTAGTTAATATATATATATATATATATATATATAATATATATATATATATATATATATATATATATATATATATATATATATATATATATATATGTATATATATATATATATATATATATATATATATATATATATATATATATATATATATATATATATATATATATATGACTTGGTCATCTTAACACCAACGTCTACAAATAACCTTGGCAGGCCGCCCGGAACGAGGAAGTAATTACGCCATTAGCACTTCTAATTACTGGGCAGAAAACAGTTAGCGTCGGCCTGGTTAGCACGCAGTCTCGAACTCGCCTCCAGTAAGGTCACGGGCATCCTGTAGACCACTGCGCCACGGAGCGTGTTGTAATCCAACGCCATGTTGACGGTAAAGCGGAAATTGTTATAGGAAACGATGTTGGGATATTCCAACCCGTCATTTCCATCTGTCACTCCGTTAAAATATGCGACTGTTTAAGCCAACAAACCCATTGAGGCTGATGCATGGAAAGCGTTAATGTTACGGCGTTTAAAGCTGCATTAATTCGTCGAATTTTTAACGCATTGGACGATTTCATAAGTCTATTTGTTTTATGTTTGCTCCCTTCAGAGTGCCTCCGCCCTTCTCTACAATCTCCCATCGTGGACTCTATTCCCTTCCCTTCCTCTTACCTTCTTTCCTTCCTTCACTGACCCTCCTTCCCTCCCCACAATCACATTGCTCATTCATAGCCGGCAGTAAAGGACCGGGATGAGGCGGAGCCCAAGAGCCATAATAACCAGATGATCTTCTTGAGGACCGTCTCGTGGTCACATGGGACGCCTCCCAGGCCAACACAAGGACCCCCAAGACGTCCTAGCTACCTCTACGAGAAGAGTTATGTGACGTCTCACGCCCCCTACGAGAGGACATCAGACGTCTCAAGTCACTATGGCCCACGACTTCAGTGTTTGAGGCCACATCTCACGTCAGTCTGAGGATGTAATACGCTTCACACACACGTAAGTGCTCACAGAACTCCCAACATCATGGGGAAGTTCAGTGATGTTTACTGTTGCTGGGTTACTCTTCATGGTATACTGTTGCTGGGTTACTCTTCATGGTATACTGTTGCTGGGTTACTCTTCATGGTATACTGTTGCTGGGTTACTCTTCATGGTATACTGTTGCTGGGTTACTCTTCATGGTATACCGTTGCTGGGTTACTCTTCATGGTATACTGTTGCTGGGTTACTCTTCATGGTATACTGTTGCTGGGTTACTCTTCATGGTATACCGTTGCTGGGTTACTCTTCATGGTATACTGTTGCTGGGTTACTCTTCATGGTATACTGTTGCTGGGTTACTCTTCATGGTATACTGTTGCTGGGTTACTCTTCATGGTATACTGTTGCTGGGTTACTCTTCATGGTATACCGTTGCTGGGTTACTCCTCATGGTATACTGTTGCTGGGTTACTCTTCATGGTATACTGTTGCTGAGTTACACCTCATGGTATACTGTTGCTGGGTTACTCTTCATGGTATACTGTTGCTGGGTTACTCTTCATGGTATACTGTTGCTGGGTTACTCTTCATGGTATACTGTTGCTGGGTTACTCTTCATGGTATACTGTTGCTGGGTTACACCTCATGGTATACTGTTGCTGGGTTACTCTTCACGGTACACTGTTGACAGTTTACTCTATACATGAAATTTGAAATTTAGCTTATAAATGAAACATTGAAAATGATAATATTACTTATAAATAAAATTTTTATAATAATAATAATAATAAAATATAATAATATATAATTTCTTTTAACTTGCTAAGGAGAAAGCATCATGTTCAGAGAGGCTTATCACCCAGTCTAAAATGTAGGAAAATATACGATATACATATTTTATAAAACTCAAGAGTTTACTGGCTGGGACAAACTCAAGAGTTTACTGGCTGGGACAAACTCAAGAGTTTACTGGCTGGGACAAACTCAAGAGTTTACTGGCTGGGACAAACTCAAGAGTTTACTGGCTGGGACAAACTCAAGAGTTTACTGGCTGGGACAAACTCAAGAGTTTACTGGCTGGGACAAAGTTTGGTCTCCAGGGAGTCAATTAATTATTCCGTGGCGCAGTGGCCTAACCTTTGTCTGGTGTGACCTGATATTCATGACCTGATATTCATTTAGGATTAAAAGTTCTGACCTAACCCAACCTTGGAGCTGTTAAGGAGCGAGGCTTTTGGTATATTATCTCCTTCTCCTTAGCTCGCAAGCACGTTCGCCAGGCATTCCCGCTTGGTGGATGGTCGTAGGGGGTTTTGGGGTTAATGTTGCGCCAGACGCAGTTCCGCCAGGCTCTGGGTGCGCCCTTCTCTTTCTCTCGCTGTCTTTATATAATCAACTCGGGGTAAATTCTTTGTTGGAATCATTTTTAACCCGCTGTCATGTCAAAACGAAAATTCTATTCTCCAGTTCCAGAGCCTGGAGAGGGTGGTTGAGGTGGCGGCAGATGGCAGAGAATGGCAGCAGATGGCAGGGTGATGTAGAGGCTGGGAAGAGATGGCAGTGGTGGGTGCGGAGTGTGAAAGGCAGGAGATGGCAGGGGCTGCAGTGCGACACTCCTGGAGACTGTACGACAACCCCAGCACGCCGGGAGAGCTTCAGCTGCTTCCCAGAGCAGGTGCTGCTGCTGTTGTTAATGTCTTCCTGAAGGGTGTGGGTGGAGCAGCTGGGATCATTCTCTTCTCACTCTCTCTCTCTCTCTCTCTCTCTCTCTCTCTCTCTCTCTCTCTCTCTCTCTCTCTCTCTCTCTCTCTCTCTCTCTCTCTCTGTCTCTCTCTCTCTCTCTCTTTCTCTCTCTCTGCTTTCCTCTTTGTTCTTCTTTTCCTCTTCTACTATTCGTTCTCCTCTTCCTCCTTTCTAATATTTGCTGTCTTCCTCATAACTTTCGTCCAACTACTAATCATCGTCATATTCATTATCTACGGCTTTCTCCTGTTCTTCTCTATCCACGAATTCTCTTCCTCTACCAATGCTTATTTTGCTGTTCCTCTTGTTCCCTCTCCTCTTGTTCTTCCCTTCTCACTTCATATACGGTTATTTCTCTCCCCTCCTCCTCTATTTACTTCTATACTTCTGCTGTTTACTCTCCCTCTTGGTCTTTATCTCTCTATTCATCCCGCTGCTCTTATTCTCTCACCTTCTGCTCTGCTGGTTCCTTCTCTTCACCTTCCTCCTCATGCTCCTATTTTCTCTCCTCTCGCCTTTCTTCTGCATCTTCCTTCTGCGCTCTTGCTCCTATTGTGTCTCTTCCCGCATCTCTTCTGCTCCCCGCTGCTGCTCTCCTCCTGCTGCTGTTGCTGAGCTGCTCTCTCCTGCTGCTGCTGCTGCTGCTGATCTGCTGTCTCCTGCTGTTGCTGTTGCTGATCTGCTCTCTCCTGCTGCTGCTGTTGCTGAGCTGCTCTCTCCTGCTGCTGCTGCTGCTGATCTGCTCTCTCCTGCTGTTGCTGTTGCTGATCTGCTCTCTTCTGCTGCTGCTGCTCTGCTCTGCTATTTCTTGCAGCTGCTCTGCTCTGCTCTCTCCTGCTCTTGCTGCTGATCTCCTCTCTCCTGCTGCTGCTGCTGCTGCTGCTGCAACACGAGCGGCGTGAACGTGACTGGGCCGCTGCAGGTCTTACAGTGCCCAGTGGAGCCTCAAATTCAGATTAGCGTCACTTAAGATTCCCCGCCCCCCGCCCCCCGCCGTGTATATGCATATTTCCTCCTCATAATTGTCATTTTCCTCTCGTTGTTGTAAATAAGAATTTTTCCCCGAGTGCTTCAACAATCTGCAAGACGTTCCGGACACGTTGTAACAATGGCCTAATAAGGGAGCCGGTCGGCCGAGCGGACAGCACGCTGGACTTGTGATCCTGTGGTCCTGGGTTCGATCCCAGGCGCCGGCGAGAAACAATGGGCAGAGTTCCTTTCACCCTATGCCCCTGTTACCTAGCAGTAAAATAGGTACCTGGGTGTTAGTCAGCTGTCACGGGCTGCTTCCTGGGGGTGGAGGCCTGGTCGAGGACCGGGCCGCGGGAACACTAAAAAGCCCCGAAATCATCTCAAGATAACCTCAAGATAAGGAGGCTTGTTAGAATTTATATTTTGGTGATTGGGATTAATTTCGAAGGTAATCCCAATAATGTATCCATGAGATATAAAATTAATCCCAGTAACGTTTCCACGATTACATACAGAGATCACACTAACGTGATGCATCAAATGAAGAAATCCACAAGGGCCGTGACGAGGATTCGAACCTGTGTCCGGGAGCATCCCAGACACTGCCTTAATCGACTGAGCTACGACAGAGTTCAAAGGGTTGAAACCGTAGTTCTACTGAACTTACTGGATCCCGCAGCCTCTCCGAGGCACAAATCGATTAAGGCAGTGTCTGGGATGCTCCCGGACGCAGGTTCGAATCCTCGTCACGGCCCTTGTGGATTTGTTCACGTATTCACGAGTTAGTCTTTAGGAGTAGAGCAATGGAGTCGACTCCACAACCTACTTGAGAGGTTTGCTCAAATGGAATAAGGTACCACATGCGAGGGAAGAGAGTCTTCCTGGGAACAGACATAAAATCTGGGGGTTAATATCTCAGCGAATCTCTCTCACGAAGCACACATAAACCAAATATCATTAGCGGCATATGCAAAGTTGAAAAGTATAAAGGCACTCTTCATCAATTTGAACAGGAAGTCTTATAGGATCGTGTTAACCCGCTGCAAAGATGAAAAATACGACATGAGAGATAGTAAAATAATCCTAACTACATCAGAAGTGAGACCAAATCGGGAAGACATGATCACTGTATGCAAAATACTTGGGAAAATTGACAGGGATAAAAGAAAACGGGGCAATTGGAGTTAAAAGTATACTAAAATGAGGTGTATGAACCAGGACGTGGAACAGTACAGAGACACACCATCTACACCTTTAAATATCGACCTTGCTGGCCTCAACATCAACCTGCTTGTGAACCAATTCAACAGCAGTCAATTGTAGGTTGAAAGGCGCTTTCCAAGATCTGAAGTTAAACCACCGCAAGCAAACTAATGTCAGTACACACACACACAAGAGCAAAGCTCAACCCCCGCAAACACTTCTAGGTGAATACACACAACACACACACCCACACACCCACACACACACACACACACACACACACACACACACACACACAGGTGGAAGCTGAGTACCCAAATGAGCCACAGAGACGTTAGAAAGAACTTTTTCAGTGTCAGAGTAGTTAGTAAATGGAATGCATTAGGAAGAGATGTGGTGGAGGCTGACTCCATACACAGTTTCAAATGTAGATATGATAGAGCCCAATAGGCTCAGGAATCTGTACACCAGTTGATTGACGGTTGAGAGGCGGGACCAAAGAGCCAGAGCTCAACCCCCGCAAGCACAATTAGATGAGTACAATTAGGTGAGTACACACACACACACACACACACACACACACACACACACACACACACACACACACACACACCCACCCACACACAGCGAGCGTGTAATAAAAACAGATTCATCACTCGTCCCCAACTGAGTCAGTTAGAGAATCAGGGATAACTCTTCTGCCTCTCCTCTCACATTACTCACTAACTCAATTTACCAACCACATTTGCATCTCCCATCCGCTTCTCTCGCTCCCATTGACAATTCGCCTTTTGGGCATTGTTCACGTGAGCTTTTAGCTATGCATACATCTCAGAATACATTATTTTTTGCTTACAAAAAATACATCAATACTGCCTTCCATTCTTACCAATATAGTTTCTCGGCAGTTTAGCATTTCATTGTTCGCATATATTATATTTTTACCTTTTTTCTAAAGTGCATCAGGAAATTTAAAAGCAAAATTGTGTCATTAATGTAATATTATGTAGCGTTCACAAGCTATTTATAAAGCCATATATTTCATAATGTTAACTTTCAACATTAAAAATCTTGAGAATTAAAAATTTCGTAATTTAATTTCGCTTAACAGTAATTAGTGAATGATAATTAGCTATCCATTTTAACTAATGTGATGTCAATAGGATGGTTTTTCTGATTTGTTAATGTAATATTTTCAAAATTATTATATATATTATTTTGTGTTATTTCAGCTCCCCGAATTCGAGTGCTTCACGAATTAGATCTGCTAAACATCTGCTAAGCTTGTATCCTGGTAATAAAACACCTGTTAAGCTTATATCCTGTTAAGTAGACACCTGTTAAGCTTATATCCTGTTAAGTAGACACCTGTTAAGCTTATATCCTGTTAAATAGACACCTGTTAAGCTTATATCCTGTTAAATAGACACCTGTTAAGCTTATATCCTGTTAAGTAGACACCTGTTAAGCTTATATCCTGTTAAGTAGACACCTGTTAAGCTTATATCCTGTTAAGCTTATATCCTGTTAAGTAGACACCTGTTAAGCTTATATCCTGTTAAGTAGACACCTGTTAAGCTTATATCCTGTTAAGTAGACACCTGTTAAGCTTATATCCTGTTAAGTAGACACCTGTTAAGCTTATATCCTGTTAAGGTAGACACCTGTTAAGCTTATATCCTGTTAAGTAGACACCTGTTAAGCTTATATCCTGTTAGGTAGACACCTGTTAAGCTTATATCCTGTTAGGTAGACACCTGTTAAGCTTATATCCTGTTAAGTAGACACCTGTTAAGCTTATATCCTGTTAAGTAGACACCTGTTAAGCTTATATCCTGTTAAGTAGACACCTGTTAAGCTTATATCCTGTTAGGTAGACACCTGTTAAGCTTATATCCTGTTAGGTAGACACCTGTTAAGCTTATATCCTGTTAAGTAGACACCTGTTAAGCTTATATCCTGTTAAGTAGACACCTGTTAAGCTTATATCCTGTTAAGTAGACACCTGTTAAGCTTATATCCTGTTAGGTAGACACCTGTTAAGCTTATATCCTGTTAAGGTAGACACCTGTTAAGCTTATATCCTGTTAAGTAGACACCTGTTAAGCTTATATCCTGTTAAGTAGACACCTGTTAAGCTTATATCCTGTTAAGTAGACACCTGTTAAGCTTATATCCTGTTAGGTAGACACCTGTTAAGCTTATATCCTGTTAAGTAGACACCTGTTAAGCTTATATCCTGTTAAGTAGACACCTGTTAAGCTTATATCCTGTTAAGTAGACACCTGTTAAGCTTATATCCTGTTAAGTAGACACCTGTTAAGCTTATATCCTGTTAAGTAGACACCTGTTAAGCTTATATCCTGTTAAGTAGACACCTGTTAAGCTTATATCCTGTTAAGTAGACACTGTTAAGCTTATATCCTGTTAAGTAGACACCTGTTAAGCTTATATCCTGTTAAGTAGACACCTGTTAAGCTTATATCCTGTTAAGTAGACACCTGTTAAGCTCATATCCGAAGTAAACACCTGTTAAGCTTATATCCTGTTAAGTAGACACCTGTTAAGCTTATATCCTGTTAAGCTTATATCCTGTTAAGTAGACACCTGTTAAGCTTATATCCTGTTAAGTAGACACCTGTTAAGCTTATATCCTGTTAAGTAGACACCTGTTAAGCTCAGTATCCGAAGTAAACACCTGTTAAGCTGTAATTAAATAGATGCAACACATCTATTTCACGTGAAGATCATAGCTAAAGCGACTTACTCGTAATTTGACTTCAATACACCATCTTGGGTAATTGGAGAAATAGGATTGATGATTAAAAAAGAGTTGCTAGTTAATTGTTATTCACTCATTCACGAGGATTGAATTACGCTCAGTGAGCATTGCACTCGAAATTGTGTTGTTGGATTGTCTATTGATTGTCCATATTTGACAATATGTAGTATTTTGTTTATGATAACAGGTGTGAAATAGGACTTTAGTGAAGTGAACCAATTAGAGAGAGAGAGATAGAGAGAGAGAGAGAGAGAGAGAGAGAGAGAGAGAGAGAGAGAGAGAGAGAGAGAGAGAGAGAGAGAGAGAGAGAGAGAGAGAGAGAGAGAGAGAGCAACAACAGTTCACTAGACAACAACAACAACAGCAAGCATCAAGACGAGAAGGGATCACACAGGATAATATAAGACTGACATTTCGCATTTATAGTGAGACAGGTCTCCAACAGGCTGGAGGATCACAGGGGACCTTATCCTGACAGAGGGGAGCAACACACACACACACACACACACACACACACACACACACACACACACACACACAGTCTCAGTAAGCCTTTTACAATAGTCTACACTGCTCCACTGGAGAGGATAAAACTAACAAACTGCTGCATGACAGATAATGCCTTATATATATATATATATATATATATATATATATATATATATATATATATATATATATATATATATATATATATATATATATATATGACCTTCTGAAGATGTATTTAATATACGAAAGTACTTAAGGAAATTTCCTGTTTCATTTTTCCTCCGTGGTCTGACATTGTCACATTCTTAATCACGTGTTTATTTTCGTGATATACACACATATATATATATATATATATATATATATATATATATATATATATATATATATATATATATATATATATATATAATTTTACCTGTTAACAACAAAGTGGTATAGATATGTCCATGATATTTTGTGCCTGTGGCCGCCCAACCACTTGGACTGAACGGTAGAGCGACGGTCTCGTTTCATGCAGTTCGGCGTTCAATCCCCAACCGTTCAAGTGGTTGGGCACCATTCCTTCACCCCCGGTCCCATCCCAAATCCTTATCCTGACCCCTTCCCTAGTGCTATATAGTCGTGATGGATTGGTGCTTTCTCCTGATAGTTCCCTTTGCCTTGTCCCTACGCCCTACTGAGATACTTGATCGACTTCCCTCAATTAGAGTTTTGTCCTTGTGGGTCATTAAGATTCATGGATTCGAAAGATCTTATAAGTTCAGGGTCTATAGAAAGGCTGCTAATGTGTGTTCGTATGTACAATATTTTACCATCATATTAAAATTAAACATTCAATGTCTCTTCGATATTTGATAGCGCTCTGAGTTTGTTGTCTGGAGTTTATTGACGAGGAAATGACCCAACATCTAAGAAATTGGGGCCGAAGCTACACTATCCATAATTAGTCATTAGCTCAGTTCTACGACAAAAGTTTTAAAGAGTCAATTCAGTTGTTAAAAATAACAATAAAATAAAATCTATTTCAATTAGGAACTCCTTTACTATGTAAAGGAGTTTCAATTAGGAACTCCTTTACTATTTATTTTGTCTCATGCAAGGATTGCAATGTCCTTTATATCGGGCTAACTAGAAAAAAATCTTGGTAAACCTCTTTCACAACAAAAGTATTCAACAAGAACTGGACACCAATCTAGTGCAATATTTTACCTGTCACCCATGTCAAT